>NW_016816250.1:16710-29223 GCF_001698545.2 Rhinopithecus bieti
CTGGTCTCGAACTCCTGGCCTCATGATCCGCCCGCCTTGGCCTTCCAAAGTGCAGGGATTACAGGCGTGAGACACCACACCCAGCCAGGCCTGTTCTTAAATTTTTTTTTTTTTTTTTTTTTTTTTTTTTTTTTTTTTTTTTGAGACAGAGTCTCGTTCTGTCGCCAGGCTGGAGTGCAGTGGCACGATCTCGGCTCACCCCAACCTCCGCCTCCTGGGTTCAAGCAATTCTCCTGCCTCAGCCTCCTGAGTAGCTGGGATTACAGGTGCCCGCTACCACGTCCGGCTACTTTTTTTTGTATTTTTAGTAGAGACGGGGTTTCACCATGTTCATCAGGCTGGTCTTCAACCCCTGACCTTGTGATCCACCTGCCTCGACCTCCCAAAGTTCTGGGATTACAGGCGTGAGCCACAGCGCCTGGCCGCCTGTTCTTAAATTCTTAAGTGACTTACTTGTAATGTTTTGATTTATTTGTTGACTCCTTCAGGTGGCTAATTCCATCCATTTGTATGGCTGTTACTAGTTTCATGTTATTTCCAGGTTGTTGGACAATACTTCACAGTAAGCCCCATATTGTACAGACTTTGGAACCAAATGATCTAGCTTTGAATCTGGTTCTGCTACTTACTAGTTCTGTGACCTTGGGCAAGTTACTTAGCCTCTCTGCCCTAGTTTTCTCATCTATAAAATTGGAGAAATTGGTATCTATGTTGCAGAGTTGTTATATGAGGACTAAAAGTAAAGTCTGTACTTTTTTGAGCCTGTTTATTTTTTCTTTTTCTTTTCTTTTCTTTTTTTTTTTTTTTTTAAGACAGGACCTCACTCTGTTGCCCAGGCTGGAATGCAGTGGTGCAATCATGACTCACTGCAGCCTGGACCTCCCAAGCTCAAGCGATCCTCCCACCTCAACCTCCCGGGTAGCTTGGACCACAGGTGCATGCCACCATGCCCAGCCAATTTTTGTAATTTTTGTAGACATGGGGTTTTGCCATGTTGCCCAGGCTGGTCTCAAACTCCTGAGTTCAAACAATCTGCCTGCCTTGGCCTTCTAGGAGCTTCAGTTTTCTTATCTGTAAAAGGAACAACAGAGTATGTGGCATGTTCAACCACTTAGTCAGAAGCTGTTATTATTCCTAGCACCATTCATTAAGAGCCAGCACTGCACAAGGTAATGTAGTTCATATCATTAGCAATAGCTATCATGTTCCTGGGATTTACAAAACCAGGTGATTGTTTTAGTTATGAAAGATTCTATGGCTCACGCCTATAATCCCAGCACTTTGAGAGGCTGAGTTGGGCAGATCACCTGAGGTCAGGAGTTCGAGACCAGCCTGACCAACATGGAGAAATTGCGTTTCTACTAAAAAACAAAATTAGCCAGGCATGGTGGCACATGCCTGTAATCCCAGCTACTTGGGAGGCTGAGGCAGGGGAATTGCTTGAACTCGGGAGGCAGAGGTTGGGGTGAGCTGAGATCGTGCCACTGCACTCCAGCCTGGGCAACAGGAGCGAAACTCTGTCTCAAAAAGAAAAGAAAGATTCTGTGGAATATTGCACATAGACCTTCTATGTTTTTTTCCTTTTCTTTCAGTTGTCTGTCCAGTTGTCAGCATTAGGCAGTGTTGCATGGCAGTTAAGAGAATAGACTTTAGAGGAGTAGAATCCTGGCCCCACGACTTTGTATCTGTGTCTGCTTAAGCAAGTTGCTTTAATCTTTCTGAGCCTCACCTTCCTCATCAGCAAATGGGGCATGATCATATCTACCATTTAGGATCCCCATAGTATTAGAAAAACATTGTTAAGCTTTGTAAATAGTAGCAGCGTCAGCCAGGCGCAGTGGCTCACACCTGTAATCCCAGCACTTTGGGAGGCTGAGGCGGGCAGATGACCTGAGCTCAGGAGTTCAAGCCCAGTGTGGCCAACACGGTGAAACCCTGTCTCTACAAAAAATACAAAAATCAGCTGGACGTGGTGGTGCACGCATGTAGTCCCAGCTACTTGGGGGAGCTGAGGTGGGAAGATGGCTTGAGCCCAGGAGATCATGGCTGCAGTAAGCCAGGATTGCAGCACTGCACTCCAACTTGGGTGACAGAGCAAGACCCTGTATAAAAAAAAGAAAAAGTAGCTGTGTCATTATTGTGTTGTCATTGCCATTGGATTTCAGTTGGGTCTATATGTTTTCACCCTAACTTCTCAAGATAATACCAGAATGTGCTAGGTATCCGGCAGGGCGCAGTGACTCACACCTGTAATCCCAGCACTTTTAGCACTTTGGGAGGCTGAGGTAGGCAGATCAGTTGAGGCCAGGAGTTCGACACCAGCCTGGCCAACATGATGAAACCCGTCTCTACTAAAAATACAGAAGTTAGCCAGGCGTGGTGGTGGGCGCCTGTAAACCCAGCTACTCTCAGGAGGCTGAGGTGGGAGGATTGCTTGAACCTTGGAGGCAGGTTACAGTGAGCCGAGATTGCAGACTGCACCCCAGCCTGGGCGACAGAGCGAGACTCTATCTCAAAAAAAAAAAAAAGAATGTACTAGTTATCAACCAGCTTGAGGTCTTCTGGTGTTTTCGAAGAACTGAAGCCGCTTTCTCAGGCTAGCTTATGAATATGCTTAGGAAGGGTCAGCCAGTCTGGATTCCCATTTCCACTGAGTATCTCTGTTTTTAACAGGGCTCTTCAGATGGAGTTTCTAAATCCCTGGAGCTTCATCAAGGTCGGTCTCGCTCCCAGGTAAATGGAAACAGTGGCGCATTGATCAAGGAAGAGAAGAGTGATTATCGTCTTCCAGCTCCATTACAATGTGCCTTATCCAGAGACAGCAACGAGTGTAATAATGGTAACCGCTACTTCCCTATGAAGAATAGGGAGAAGAACCACTTACAAGAGCAAAAGCTAGAAACTGTGGCACAACGGAAAGAGGACTGACAAGCTGAAGATGGCTTCACCAAACCAGGAAGAGGGAAAAACTTTTACTTTTCTGATTTGAGGCCCAAGCTAGAGGAGGATATAAATGCTTACCCTAGATTTCTCCAGGATTTTGGTGGGATGTCCTATTTTGTCCATCTTTTCCCCTTCCCTGCCTTTTTCTGGGACTCCAGATTCAGTGGTCTGTTTCTGGAGAAGTTCTGGTCAAAGATGAATGGCTAGCTCCTAGTCTCAAATTGAATACATAGCACCAATAGTTTATTTATCTCCTCTCGGAGCCTAGTAAGGCAGTAGCTGTCAGAAATTGGGTGTCATCACATAAGGTCCTATAGAAAAGTTCCAGCTTTGGTTTTTCTGAGTGTTTATAATGATACTCATTATCACAGACTTACATGGTAAACCTATGAGGTTGTGGGAACAGCTGTGGCTTCCTGAGGTTTTGTTGTTTTTGTTTTTCTATGAAGTGGTATCTACCTCTTCTTCACTCCTTCTTCCAACTTACCTACCCCTGGATTTTGTACCACCACCTCTAGCTTTGGCCTGACAATCAGATAGGTAGATGTTTTCAGAAAAGTAAGGTAGTATTATTTTTTTTTATACACTTCAAAAAAATTATCAATGGCCTTTGTACTGGAGGATTCAAGTGAATCAGAAAAGTACTGGGCAGATTTTTCCTGCCTCTCAACCAGTGCATTGTTTGTAAAATAGAAGATGTGGCACAGTTCATTCACTCCCTACTGCCCACACTATTTAAGGGTGGGAATCAGTGTAATGAACTTGAGTACGAAAGGGACTCAAAAGACTCTGTGTGTGTGTGTGTGTGTGTGTGTGTGTGTGTTTGTGCGCGCGTGCGTGTGTGTGAATGTGTGGGTGGGTGTATATATGAATGTGTGTATATGCATACACATACCCTTTATATAAAGAGACAGATCTATTTATCTATACATTTTATATATATGTGTGTGTATGTGTGTATATATGTGTGTGTATATATACACATACATACATGCTGATGTCCCAGAGGATTTACTCAATTTCCCAGAAATGCTTCCACTGCTATGGAGTGGAAGGTTTCAAAAGACCACACTTTAAATCTGAAATTCTTACTAAGTCACAGCCCATCACAATTATGAGAAGTTGGATGGGCTTCTCTAAATCAGACAAAAGTACTTTCCAGAAATTGCCTGTTCAGAACAACAAACTCTTGGGTTGTTACAAGCTTTATCTTGAACAGAGCCCTCACATCCCGTATGGTGAAAACAGGAGGTTGGAATGGGATTGGGAAGAGTTGGGCATTTCCTTATGAAGGTTTGGAGAGAAAAGAGGGGATGGGAGGTGACTACCATTTGAAAGGGCTTTCAGCCAATTTGGAGGAAATCTCTTCTGGAACTCCAGGGTCAAATTGGTTTCAGGCTAGAATTGATTGACATGAATCCCTGAAGGAGAGAGGACTAGCTTTGGAAAGATAGGGTAGGGAAGTGTGAGGAAACTATTTGATTTTACACGCCTAGATTGTTTCATTTGTTCATTGACATTCTGACTACTGGATCTTTTCATTTGCTTTGCAAGGAAGACTTTAGAGGACTCTGGCCTGGGCCTTGAGAAGAATTCTATTAAAAGATTCTCAGCCTCCTGTGTGACCAGGATCTGCCCAGGATAAAGAGGTTATTCCTCCTTGCTGGAGATAATCTTGAGACAACCTTGCATTTCCAGTTTCCCTCCTTGGACAGCCTAAGTATGAGGGAGGGAAACATGGCTTGCAATAAATTAGCATTATGTCTTCATTCAGGAATTGAGGCTTCCAGCCTCACATACCTCCTTTTGGGCTTTGTGGTATTCTCGCCCAAGAAGTACCATTTCTACAGAAATACAACTGACTAATCTTCTAGCAGGGTTCTTTTGAAAACCCCATGCACCTTAACCCACAGCAGGTCCTTGGTGATTTTTGCCCAGACAACCAGAAGGCTATTTGCTTACTGCCCACTTACACTGACCAGATCATAGGAAATTGAAAACAGCATCAGACTATTTAGTTCTAGTCTGTCCCAGATTAAGAGAAGCCATGATTTTCATGGGGAGGGAGCCCTGGAATGCCTTGACCGCTGCCCAGATACTTCTTACATAAACCAAAGAAAGATGACAAGAGTGTACTTTTAACCAGACAGAAGTAGAAACAAAGTATAAAGAAACCTCCTCTTTGGAATCAGCTCCCCTAATGTGGTACCCCTTCTTCTCTTGGACCTGCCCAACCTTTCACAACATCTTGAAGGTAGGACTTCTATGTCCAGCAAAGGAAGGGATAGTAGTAAATTTACATGGCTTGGAATTTTCTTTCTGGAGCCACAGAGGGATGAATCCTTTGGAGCTCTAAGAGCAACCAGCATCACTGAGCTGTGAGATAACTTATATCTCCATTTTCTAATAGGAAGCACTTGGACTTAAAATTGCTAAGATACTGTTTGCAGTTGCTGTTTCTGTGCATCTTGAATCTGTCTGACACAATCAGATGACAGTATTGTTAACTCTCACACCATTAAGAAAATTTCTTACTTTGTAGGCATTCACTGTGAGAGGTAAAATTGCTGCTTTGGCAGGGATGATTCCAGCTTGCCAAAAGGCTTTTCTTCCTTCCACAACTTTTTTCCCCTAGCCCAGGGTGAAACAAGTGGGTCATCGCCAACCTTGGTTTTTATTTGGATTCAGCATTTTGGGTTCGGAAGGTTATAAGAAAGAACCATAAATGGCCATATTCCTAGATTTTATTTATCTGACAAAATACACAACTTAGAAGCCAGGAAAACTAAGGTTCATTACTAGGAGATGAACTTTTTCTAATTGGAGGACAAATTGTGGGAAGGTGGAGTCTGATCTTTGCTGCACCACTTGAAGAGACTGTCATCCTTCACTTGAGGTTCCGTTTCTAGCTGTGATGTGACCTCTCTTGAACAAAGTCATTTGGGAACCCCCAGAAATGACCCCTTTACATTGTAGGACCATAAGCAAAACACTCTGGTTGTGTATAGTCACTGATCCCCAAGGACTTGCAGTTTTTTATTTCTGCTGGTGTGTCTTGGGATCAGCTTATAACTCCTACTCTTAGTCAGTGACCAGTCCAGTGTGGTCTGGACCAGGCCTGACAAACTTCTGCTCACTTGCATCATTTTCATTCTGAGCCAGTAGGACTTTGGGTAACTTTAAAGCCCAAGAATTGGTACTCGCTTTGGCTAGTGACATTTGATTTTTGTCTCCATCTTGATTTCTGACATTGTTGGCCAAGTCACATTAACTTTTTTTGATCACTGAGAAAAACAGTCGAACAAGGCATTATGGAGGGTGGTTGAGATGGAGGGTGGGGGGCAGGAGTGCTTATGTAGGGTAGAAAGAATGTGGGGGTAGCTGTTTGGTTATGGTGATCCAGTCCTTTGGAACCTTACAAGGCTCCTGTGGGCATGTCAGTATTACCATTACAGCCTCTACGACCCACCCACCTTTGAAAAGTCAGTACAAGTAGACCACAGTTTAAAGTAGTTAGTATAATTCTACTAAGGTTTAATCATTATACTTGTTCACTTCCTGATGCATATTTCCTAAATATGCTTGGGGTTTGGGGTAGGGGGTTGAGTTTTCACTGTTCATTGCGTGTCATCTTATATTTTTCTCCATCCTGTGACTTTGGCATCTTATTCGACTTTGTATTTTCTTTTCCCTTGGCTTATTGCAGTAGTCTGCTGGTGCAGGTAGAGAGCTCAGTGCACCTATTCCCCTGTTACTGCTAATTATCTTGAATATTGTCAGAGGTTATTTTGATGTTCTAAGAATATAAAGTCATTTTTTACAAAATCATCTTTTCCAAGTTAAAAGCAAAATAAAAAAATCTCCTGTGCTAGGGTGCCCATTTCAGCTTTTGACATTGCCCCTGTACTTTTATGGATGCTCTTTTTGTCCGTGTTGGTAGTAACTAATGACTAGTGAATTTTCATGTAAATGAAGCAAAATAAATATTTCAGATTTTATTAATCTCTCATAACCCGGCCAAATCTGATGACTTCATTTTAATTGCTTCCCAGAAGGCACTTCCCCTCCTACTTTCTATTCTATTCTATTCTATTCTATTCTATTCTATTCTATTCTATTCTATTCTATTCTATTCTATTCTATTCTTAATCTGTTCTATTCTGTTTTTAGAATAACACACTAGGTAAAGAAACTTTAACTGCAAGGAGTCAGTGACTTTTAGTGCTCCCTGATAATATCAATGATGTTATTGACAAAAGTAAAAAATTATTTCATTGTTTTTTTCCTGTATTACTATCTCCTCTCCTGTGCTCTTGACAGTGTGTTTAGTGGATGGATAATATGTATTTCTCTTTCCCATTCCCAGATTCCAAATTCCCTGCCTTTTTGGCCCACCTCACCACAAAAGCTCCATAGTTTATTAATGTAAGTTTGAATGGATGCTTCTTTGGGGAAACTGCAGGTGTTAATGGAAGAGTTTCAGAAAGGAATGAGAATGCCTCAGGAGTTGTTCTGTGATGGAAATTGGTCTGTTGTTCTGTTAATGCGGATGGAAAGAAACTTACAACGCTTAATAAAAATCTATTCTTTTAGTAAAAAAATTTGTGAAATAATTTTGGGTGTGTGAAGTTTGATTTCTTTTCCCATCTCTGGATCCCTTTCTGCAAATGGAGGATATACTTGTCTCAATTCAGAAGTGTTGCACAGAGATTTAGGAGTCTATCTGTATAATATCAGGGCAAGAGACCAAGTACAAGAATCATCAAAAGGTAGAGCATATTTAGCCTCCTGGTTAACTTCTTTATTTGGATGTCCTAAAGGCACCTTTGTCTTGACATTTCCCAAACGGAACCCATCCTTTCTGCGGCAGCCTGTGCCTCTCCATCAGTGACACTACTTTCTACTCAATTGCCTAAACCACAAACTGACCTGGGAGTGAACTGTCTTAGACTGGTCCCTCACTTCTCAAATCCAATTGATGAAAACATCTGTTGATAACACTCAACCATTTTTCTATTTCTCACATCTTTTCTGTCCTGGCTCCTGTGGCTTAGTGGAGGCCTCATCATGTCTTACTGGACTGTTGCAGTTGTTTCCCATCTTACTCCTTAACAAGGCAATTTTAAGCAACATTTTGTGTCTAAGTATATATACCTTTCTCCAGTGAAAGGGCCCATACCTTTTTTCAGGTTCTTAAAGGAATCTGTGACACAAAAGGATGGTAAGAACCATTGCTTTAATCCACCGTGCTTAGTAGCTTCTAGAGTAAAGTGTCCCTCTAACATGCTACTCCCCCAACTCCACGGTCCCTTCATGATCTGGCCCCTGACCACATCTCAGCTCATGTACTACCTCCGTACTCCAGCCATAATAAAATGCATCCCATACACATTTAGCTGTCAATATCCATTTCTTCTCACTTGCTTGTACCATTGCTAAAATTCCTTTCTCCCTTTGTTTCTGGTGCAGACTCAACTTATTCCCCCAAGATTCAGCTCATGTCTTTATGATTCTTTTTCTGATCCCGAACTCGGTGATGAGTACAGACTCATCACAGCCAGCCCCTCTAGTGCTTTGCTGCATCTTTGCCCCTAGATTACACTTGTGAGCAGTGACTGTGCTTGACCATCTCTGTGTTCTTGGCACCTCCTGCACAGCATGCACTTAGTAAATGTTTGATGAATAAGTCAAGGACACCTAAAACGCTTTTGAATAGGTCCTTTGGTACAAAGCAGATTTCAGACTCAAGGCAGAGGATATGTTGGTGGCAAAAACTCAGTAAGATTGGGTATGAGGTTTCAGCCCTGGATGGTATTCACTTAAATGTGTTTTAAAATTGAGCTCTGAGTCACCTTTGAGCCAAAGGGGGATACTTTGAGCAGAGTCTGAAGCCAGGACTCTAGGGCATTCTTTACTGCTTCTGCCCAGTGACTCTAGCTGGGCTTGGCCTCTCTAACCACTTTGTGCCTTGTGTGTACAGATTCTAAAAGGAAACAGCTGAGCCTCAAGATGAACATTAGAGGCCTGCTGAAGCTTGTAAACACTTTATCCTTAAATGAAAAATTATTTATAACATCTTTTGTCTTATATGGGTTCATTATAGCTACAGATGTCTTTTCTTGGCCTTTGATCTTTGAGTGTTGGGACGGTGAAAACTTAATAGTAGGAAATCTTTAGCATTTGGCTTTTTAAAATGACCATTTATTGTGGACCTATTAGGTACCAAGCATAGTACTAAACTCTCATACATTATTTCTTATCCTTAAACAACTCTCCAAAGTACAATCCCTACTTTACATATGAGCAAACCGATTGAGTGGTGCCCTAGTTCACACACAGCTAATAAGTAATAAACCCCGGGTTGTAAATGTAAGTCTGTTTTGACTTAGATAACTCATTTTTGCCTCCCCAGCATTCCTTCCTTATTCTGGCAATTAAGCCCAGTTTTCTCCTTTGGGGGAAGTGGCCATCTATCTTGGTGTAGAGGTGGGTTGACCACATGGCTTCATCTCCCCCAGCACAGGGATGGAGGGGTAGGTGACCCAAGCAGGGCCAATTGTAGTGCTTTTTCATGGAGTTGAGGGAGAAAGTTACAAAGAATGAAAATAATCTCTTTTAAGATTACAAGCATTAGGAATAATGTGAGCCTGGAACACTGCCTTCTGTTTACATCTTCCACAACTAGCCTTTATTGCATGTGAAAAATATGAAAATTCCATAATAATTTAATAGCAGATACACAAAGGCATCTATTGAGGGCCTACGATGTGCAAGGGAGAGAGTTCTAGACACTTTATGTACATTTTCATTATTCAGTCCTTATACATGTATAATTTCTAACTTGAGAAAAGGAGAATGTATCAGTCAGGATAGGCTAGGTTTTGCTGCAATGATAACCCCCAAATCTCCGTAATTTAACAAAAGTATACTTACTGCTCATATGTCCAACAGGGATTGACAGCAGAACTCTGTTCATGCATGGTGACTGGTGAACACTAATAGACTAATAGAAATTCTGTCACCGCCAGGTGCAGTGGCTCACACCTGTAATCCCAGCACTTTGGGAGGCCAAGGCGGGCGGATCACCTGAGGTCGGGAGTTCGAGACCAGCCTGACCAACATGGAGAAACCCTGTCTCTAATAAAAATACAAAATTAGCCCGGCGTGATGGCGCATGCCTGTAATCCCAGCTACTAGGGAGGGTGAGGCAGGAGAATCACTTCAACGTGGGAGGCGGAGGTTGCAGTGAGCCGAGATCGCGCCAGTGCACTACAGCCTGGGCAACAAGAGTGAAACTCCGTCTCAAAAAAAAAGAAAAAAAATCCATTACCAAGACTCTACATTTTTTTTTTTTTGAGTTGCTCTCTTTTCTTGCCCAGGCTAGAGTGCAGTGCAATGGCATGATCTCAGCTCACTGCAACCTCTGCCCCCCAGGTTCAAGTGATTCTCCTGACTTAGCCTCCTGAGTAGCTGGGATTACAGGCGTGCACCACCACACCCAGCTAATTTTGTATGTTTTAGTAGAGACAGGGTTTCACCATGTTGACCAGGCTGGTCTTGAACTCCTGACCTCAGGTAATCCGCCAGCCTCAGCCTCCCAAAGTACTAGGATTACAGGCATAAGCCACCGCGACTGGTCACCAAGACTCTACTTTCAAGGATCATTTCCATAGTTTGTTACTAGAGAAGTCTCTCTGAATGTGTAGAGCATCAATGTGTTAAATAAAAAAAGTTCCATCACTGAGTCAGGGGAAGGCATATGACCAAAATATACCTTGGCTTTTAAAGCTTAGAGTGTCACAGATCACTTCTCTCTTTTCATTGCCCAAAGCAAGCCACATGGTTGCAGCTAATTTTATAGAGGTGGAAAAGTACAATTGTACTATGTGCCTGAATGGGCATAAAACTGGTTAAGTTTGGTGACTCACAATGACAGCATCACAGGAAGAAATAGTCCATTTCTGGGTAGACTTAATTCATCACTTTTGGTTGGTACCCATTACTTAACCATTTGAGACCTTCAGTCTAAAATTTGGAATGTAATAGCTAAACATTCATTCCTGTTTCAGTGTTTCAGTAGGGATTCTCTGCATGTGGTTGGAGGTGAACATAATCTGGTGGTAATACAAGCACTGAGCTTAGTCCCTGTAGCCCACCCTGTAGGGTGGTTGTGAGGATTAAAATGTGTATGCAAAGGGCCTGGCATACACTACAGCCTAGATAAATGTTAGCTGTTGTGGGTTAGGGAAGAAATGGTAGTAGATGAAAGACTTATGTACACTCCCAGTCCTGACTTCCCACATTCCTTCCCATTCTGTAATCTGGCATCAGCCCTCCCCATCTGAATGTGGCTGCTTCCAAAGGTGACCTGTGTGCTCTCAGTCATGAAGTTCAGGGTCTCCCTACAGGCCTTATCTTGCTGAGGTCTTCCATACCAATATGATCCTGCAAAACAACCCATTTACTGAAACTGACTTCCCTGACATTTCTCTCTTGTTTCTCTTAACTTTTGGACTACCTAAAAATATATGTAATATTTGATAAATACAAAAGGATATATGTAACATACATTATGAAATTCAATAATAAAATGAACACTCAAACCCACCGCCTAACCTAATGATGATCCCATCTCTCTACCTTCCCCAGAGGTAATCAGTGTCTTGATTTTATTTTATTTTTATTTTGAGACAGAGTCTTGCTCTGTCGCCCAGGCTGGAGGGCGGTGGTGTGATCTCAGCTCATTGCAACCTCCACCTCCTGGGTTCAAGCGATTCTCATGCCTCAGCCTCTTGAGTACCTGGGACTACAGGCGCCCACCACCATGCCTGGCTAATTTTGTATTTTTAGTAGAGATGGGGTTTCACCATATTGGCCAGGCTGGTCTCGAACTAATGACCTCAAGTGATCCGCCTGCCTCAGCCTCATAAAATGCTGGGATTACAGGCATGAGCCACTGTACCCGTACTTAAATGTGATATCTCATTCCTACCCCTCCATTGTTTCCTATACCCCATCCTCCTCCAGCTTGATTATCTTATCTATGATTAATGTCACCATTATCCTCATAGTCACCCAAGCCACAAACCTCAGTCATCCCAGATTCTTTCCTCATCCACAAGCTCAAACATTCTGCTTCTGCAGTGTCTCATATCAGCCCCTCTTCATTTTCATGGCTCCTCCCCGTCTTACTTCTTCCTCTTCTCCTTCTTCTTTTTTCCTGCCATTCGAAGTGTGATAAGTGATTCAGCAACATTAGCGTCACCTGGAAACGTAACAGAAATGCAGACTATTGGCCGGGCGTGGTGGTTCACGCCCGTAATCCCAACACTGGGAGGCCGACATGGGTGGATCACTCAAGGTCAGGAGTTCGAGACCACCCTGGCCAACATGGTGAAACCCCGTCTCTACTAAAACTACAAAAAAATTAGGCGTGGTGGCGCATGACTGTAATCCCAGCTACTCAGGAGGCTGCAGCACGAGAATCGCTTGAACCCAAGAGGCAGAGGTTGCAGTGAGCCAAGATCGTGCCACTGCACTCCAGCCTGGGCAACAGAGTGAGATTCTGCC
>NW_016816250.1:32063-33069 GCF_001698545.2 Rhinopithecus bieti
TGTCTCAGCCTCCTGAGTAGCTGGGATTACAGGTGCCTGCCACCACGCCCAGCTAATTTTTTGTATTTTTAGTAGAGACAGGGTTTCACCATGTTGACCAGGCTGATCTTGAACTCCTGACCTCAGGTGATCCGCCCACCTCGGCCTCCCAAAGTGCTGGGATTACAGGCGTGAGCCACCATGCCTGGCCTAATTTTTTATTTCTAACAGAGATAGAGTTTCATCGTATTGGTCAGGCTGGTCTTGAACTCCTGACCTCAGGTGATCTGCCCACCTCCACCTCCCAAAGTGCTGGGATTACAGGTGTGAGCCACTGCACCTGGCCTATATTTAATAATTTTTAACACTACATACTATTCCATTAGATGAATTAATTCCCTATTCATAAGTGCTTTGTTTCCAGTTTTAGCTATTACAAACAATGCTGCAGTGATCATCCCTGTACACATATCTTGGTGAACTTCTGCAAGGATATCCATAGGGTAAATTTATAATGGCAAAATTGCTGGGAGTATCAGTTAGGATGCTTTTGGTTGTGAGTAACAAAATACAATTCCAGCCAGCAGCAGGGTGAGCTAGAGCTACCCAGTTTCTTTCAGTCTTTCCACTTTGCAGTCCATACTTTTTCCGGGTAGTTTTCTATGTATAGACCCATCACTCTGCCTTGATCCCTGGACCAGCAGCATCATTATCATCTGGGAACTTCTTAGAAATGCAAATTATCGAGCAGGTGCGGTGATTCCGCCTGTAATCCCAGCACTTTGGGAGGCTGAGGCAGGTGGATCACCTGAGGTCAAGAGTTTGAGACCATCCTGGCCAACATGGTGAAACCCTGTCTCTAGTAAAAATACAAAAATTAGCTGGGTGTGGTGGCACACACCTGTAATCCCAGCTACTGGTGAGGCTGAGGCAGGAAAATTGCTTGAACCCGGGAGGCAGAAGTTGCAGTGAGCCAAGACAGCACCACTGCACTCCAGCCCGGACAACAGAATGAGATTCCATCTTA
>NW_016816251.1:0-23598 GCF_001698545.2 Rhinopithecus bieti
TACAAAAAAAAAAAAAAATTACCTTAGAGCGTAGGTATTCGTTTAGGACTTCTGCTTTTTCTCATTTTATTTCTAGGCTGACAATCACCTGGTCTCAGTCACACACACATACACATATACACACACAAACATTATTCACCTCTCTTCTCTTTATTTACTGTAATAGCTATTGAATCTTATATTGGTTTGACTTTGCGTTTAAATGTCTGTGAATATGTTTTTAATACCTTAAAAATGGCAATTGACTAGTAGATTGTAAATATGGAGTAGTCTGCAAACTTGGAAACAAGTTTGAATAGAACAACTAAAGTTTTAGCCCTGAATTTATCCATACAACTCCATCCTGTAGGGTTATTAATATAAATAAGTAAGAAAATGCATTGAAGGACATTTTATCAACTATCAAATTATTAGTGATATTATGAACAGGGATTTTTTAAACATTACATATATAATGAGTACATTTGAATTTGCTTTTCAACATAAATAACACAAGAAAATAATTTTATGAATGCCTTGATCTAGAAAGTGTGTACTTGACAGATTTATGACAGCCAAAATAGGGACTGAAGCAATGAAGCAATATGTGCTTCACATGTATGCAGTATGTCACCTTTCTTCTTTAAAGGAGAAGTAAAGACAATTCTAAGACCTGGTATGCAAATATCTTCTATACTATCCTTGGTTGCCACAAATTCATGCAAGAGGTTCACAAAGACATACAACACAATCAAACGTTTTGGAATTCTAACTTTTATTTCTAACTTCTTAGGTAGATTTTCTGCCTTAGATGAATCACAGAGCTTAAAGATCCCTTCCATCATGCAGCAGAGCCTAATAAAACCTTTGACTGCTCCTCTTAGAGCACACTGTTTAATATGTTGTCTCTATAAGTTAATACTCCACTGCTAAGATAGAAGCAAAGAAAGGGAGTTACAAGGCAAAACCTTCCAAAAAAAAAAAAAACATCATTTTCTCTAAATCCCAGAACAAACCTCCTTGATATCTCTGCAGCCAGGGCGTCCTAAGACAATGATTTAGGTGGTAGCTATGGGGCAATTTTACAACTAAGGCATTATTGAAGGAATCAATTCCAACATTTTACATAAACTCAATCATTGGAAAATCCTCTTTCTACAATTCAGAAGCTATCTCCTTCGTTTAATAATATGTGTGACTCTGATCAAATATATTTTCAGTTATTCTTAGTGATACGATTAGTTGGGGCAATGTGTAACTGAAAAAAGATACAAAGTACTTGGTATCTAAATGTCTGTTAATGGACCAAGATTATATTATGAGGTGCAAAATTAAATTCAATCTCCATATGGACAAAATTCAGTATATTCACTGAGGGAATTTATTGACTACCTTAGCTGTGTTTTGTTTGTTTGTTTGTTTGTTTGTTTGTTTGTTTGTTTTTGAGATGAAGTCTTGCTCTCTTGCCCAGGCTGGACGATCTCGGCTCACTGCAACCTCCACCTTCTGGGTTCATGCCATTCTCCTGCATCAGCCTCCCAAGTAGCTGGGACCACAGGCACCCACTACCACGTCCGGCTAATTTTTTGTATTTTTTTTTTTTTTAACAATTTTTAGAGATAGGGTTTCACCATGTTAGCCAGGATGGTCTTGATCTCCTGACTTCATGATCCACCTGCCTTGACCTCCCAAAGTGTTGGGATTACAGGCATGAGCCACCGCACTCGAACAACTACCTTAGTTTTATCAGCTAGTACTCCATGACAGAAATAGCACCTTGGAGTGTCTTTATTCTCACTATCCTAAGGGATCTTATTTTAATAACAGTCATAAGTAAAGACTTTACAATTATATTATGATTACCTAATTATTTGAAAAAGCATTTTACAAGTATTTTTTTAAATATAATCTTACACTTAAATTAAATTAACACCATAAATATTCAGGGATAGATCAAGAGTAGATATTTTATATGTCAAAGGTAGATATTGTTTTCTATTCAGACCGCCCATTTTCTTTTTTCTGTTGTCCTACTTATTTGACAACGATGCCACTTTTAATTGGACTAATGGCTCAAAGCCACACATTTAAATTATTTGAATTAAAGCCTGTGCTTGCACTTGTTCTTCTGGCAATTGATTCGTATCACCCCAGGAATGGTCTTGGAAATTTTTATCTGTTAGGCTAAATGTTGAGTGTGGACAAAGGTTATAAAAATATAGACTATAAAATATAAAATATAGATTCCATAGATTGCTCAAAGAAAAAAGATAGAAATATTGATAGTAGAAGGGGAAAGGAATTATGCTCATGGTTCACTAATATAAGGTATATTTTACTAGATGAAATGTGATTTTATATTTCCTAAACAAATATTAGATCTGTTTTCTCATCATGTTTATTTAGAAATAAAAGCAAGAAATAAAAGCAACAAAATTATAGAGTGTGGTAGGCAGAGATGTCTGTTTTTTCAGTGTTTTAAAATATAAATGTGTATTCAAGTATCTATTGTATATGTATATGTATATATACACATATTTTAGAAACTGAATGTTTCTGTAAAGTTCTTTTCTAGATGGCACTTTGTAGTTTCTCAGAAAACCATGTTGAGTGAGAAGCTTTCTCTCTATCTCCGTGTCCCTCAATCTTCACTTTGTTGGCTTGTAGGAGCTTCTTTTCATCTTGGCTCTTAAACTATCTGTTACTGTGATCTCCTCCATTATTTTTCCTCATTAATTTAATTTAACAGAAAATAAAGTGGAGGTTCAGAAATTAAATACTTCAACTAAAAGAAGAATTCCATTAAAATTATAGTCCTTGTTCATTTTGAAGTGTTTGCAAAGTCACCTAGTACCTCATATACATTTTTATTTGGATGTTTTCCCTTCAAGTCTTCGTATTATATGCGACCCAGAATAAATGAATTGTTTCCCTTAACAAGTATCTATGAGCATTTTTCTGTGTACATGATAAGGTCTTATAGGTACACATTAATGTTCTTAGAGGTAAAAAAAATTCTATTTAACTTAGACAAAAAATACACTTATTTGATGAATATCTGTGTGCCCATACAATTTGCTGAAGGAACGAACTGTGGTAAAGAAAGAATTAAGGAGAGAAGATACAATCAGAATTATCTTCAGTTGTAGATTACTTGGGTCTCTCCTACAGATTTAATCACTAGAATTTGGCACAAATGCACTCATGATTCTGAGATAGTGACTGTGCATAACATCTTATTATAAAATACTCTTTGAAATTTCATCAATAAATGTAATAAAGAGACAGAGAGGACAAATTTGCCAGTAACAGAAATTAGGAATGAGAGAGAGTATATAAGTAAGACCTTTCAGATATTAAAACTATAATTATGATAATTATGAAACAATATGAACAAATTTACATGGATTCATTTGACAACTTAGACCAAATGAACCAATTCTTCAGATAAACACTGCCAAAACTCACTCAGGATGAAAAAGATTCTAAGAATAGTACTATAACAATTAACATATTAACTCTGTAATTTAAAATGCTTCCTAAAAACATCTCCAGGTCCACATGGTTTTACTGGAAAATTATACAGTTTGTAAAGAATAAACATAAATTCTTCCAAATTTCTCACAGAAATTAGAAGAGGAGGCAAAACTCTTTGACTCTTATGAGGCCACTATTATTGTATTACCAAAACCAGAAAAAGACAGTACAAAAAACATTTACACATCAGTATAGTACATGAACATGAATACAAAAATCCTCAACAAAGCAAATAACAAAGTTGTATACACCAATATATATGTATGTGCACACATACCCGTGTATATACACCACATCCAAACCAAGTGGAGTCTATTCAGAAATAAAAGTCTTATTTAAAATTGAAATGTCCATCAATGTCAGATTGATCATTTGCCGAATTCTGAGATATATTCCTATTAATCTCTTAGTAAAGTAGGAATAGAATGTAACTTCTTCAACCTGATAAATAACACCAAGGAAGAACCTGTATCCAATATTACACTTAACAGTGAAATATTGAATGACACCTGTAGGAGAATAGGGAGTTAAGAGTAAAAAGAAACATAATCTGAAAAGCAGCAACATTTAATTGACTCCCATGAGAAAAAAGTTCATATGGGAAACTTAGAAAGAATATTTTGAGGTTATGTTCCTTTGATGCTTAGTTTTTTGAGGGTTTTCATCATAAAGAACATTGGATTTTATCTAAGATTTTTTCCACATCTATTGAGATGAACACATGGTTTTTATTTTTGTATCTGTTTATGTGGTGAATTATATTTATTAATTTTTGTATGTTGAACTAAATTTGCAACCCGTGAGTGAAGCCTACTTGATCATGGTGAATTAACTCTTTGATGTGTTTCTGGATTCAGTTTGCTAGTATTTTATTGAGAATGTTTACATCTTTGTTCATCAGCAATATTGGCCTGAACATAGTTTTCTTTATTTTGTTGTGCCTTTGCCAGGTTTTGGTGGCAGAGTGATGCTTGGTTCGTATAATAAGTTAGGGAGGAGTTCCTTCTCCTTGATTTTTTGGAATATTTCAGCAGAATTGCTACCAGCTCTTCTTTGTATGATTGGTAGAATTTAACTGTGAATTCATGTGATCTGGGACTTTTGTTGGTTGGTGGGTTTTTATATTTCAGTATTTCAAAACTCAACATTGATCTATTCAAGGTTTCAATTTCTTCCTGACTCAATTTCAGGAAGTTGTATATTTCCGGGAATTCATTCATTTCCTTCAGATTTTCCAGTTTGTGTGCATGGAAGTGGTCATGATTGTAACTGAAGATCTTTTGTATTAAATGTTTCTGTGGGATTGATTGTAGTTTCATCTTTTTCATTTCTGTTTGTGCTTATTTTGATTTTCTCTTTTTTTCTTCATTAATCTGTCTTCCAATCTATCAATATTGTTTATCCTTTCTTTCAGAGAACAAAGTTGATTTTGATGATTCTTCATATGGAATTTTTGGTATAAATTTTGTTTAATTCTCTTCTGATTCTATTCATTTAATTTATTCTGTAATACATTGAGTTAGTTCATTCTTGTTTTATAGTTCCTCCAGATAATTATATCAGATTGTTAATTTTAGATCTTTCTAACTTTTTGAGATAGTCATTTAGCATGAGAACCTTTCCTCTTAACACTGTTTATGCCAGCTAAATCTAGTTAACTTCAAGCATCAAAATAAATGAAAGTAAGGTGTTGTAACTTATTAAATAAAAGAAGAATCCATAATTCTATTTCATTATAAATATATAAATTAATACATAAATACTTGAGGTGAAGGATAAACTCTGTTTCCCTATAAAATGCCAACTAATACACGTAGAATAAACGATAGAAATAAACAACTAGTATTTGACAGACATCATAAGGTGGTTTGAGAAATAGTTTTTAAAAGATGCCAATGCACATGCATGGAGTTTGGATGCAAATCAGAAAGTGGGACTTTAAAGCATAATAATACGATTTTAAAACCTTAATGCTATATACATAAGGATAAAAACTAAGTATTTACAGTCAGGTATATTATTTCTTGTAGATAGAATTGATAATTTAAGGTTTTGTGTTTGCACTGTGGGGAAAAGCAAATATGGTATTCTAATTTCATTGTTTTTCGTGTAGTTGCAAATTGAGATGCTCCAGGAGAGAAAAAAAAAAAAAAAAAAGTGATATAAGAGGATAAGCCCTTGTAGTCTCAATCTG
Organism: Rhinopithecus bieti; assembly: GCF_001698545.2. Classification (NCBI taxonomy): domain Eukaryota; kingdom Metazoa; phylum Chordata; class Mammalia; order Primates; family Cercopithecidae; genus Rhinopithecus; species Rhinopithecus bieti. The sequence continues at coordinate 5,711 of NW_016816251.1, forward strand.
AATAGAAAGTTTAGCATGAATTTATAATGTGTGCTCTCTTTAAGAATGAAAAAGTTATTTAACTATTAATTTAATCCAGTCCATTGATAAGGGCTAGCACAACCAACTCAGTAGTAATATACATGTGACCCAGTGTCTGTTTTCTAAATACCATTTTCCTTTAATATTTTGACATATCCAACAGCAAACAAACAATGAAGAATGCAAAAATCATGCCAAAAGGACTCAGGAACCAAGTTGCAGATAGTTCCACTTTCCAAAGATGGAAAATCTCAACGTTGATAAGTGTAATATTTGTAATGGATTGACACACATCAAATATGTTAAAAATACGTGAGTCATATTTATACAGATAAAAGGGAAATTAATAGAGGAGGTGTGTGAATCAGAACATTATGTTGTATACTGGTAAATAGAGTAAGTATTCTGTCTTTTCTATGTAAGCTATGATATTGGATAACCAATAATAGATGAAGAAATATTTCTCTTTCCAAAAGCATTACAGTTAGTAAAGTAAGAAAGATTGGCAGAATTATAGTCAACTTTGAGACACTGGAATAAATTAACGGGCCTAAGCATTGATCATCAATGACTGCTAACTTGACAAAAAGAGAGATAACTAGATAGCATGTACTCCAGGATAGAAGTGTACTCTCCACGGCCTATTAAGGATACTTGAAAAGCAAAAAAAAAAAAAAAAAAAAAAAAAAAAGCAAATTCAAATCTGATTAGCCTCTAGAGCCGATAACCACATTTCAAGAAATACAGAGACAATGCCACAGGGATATAATTAGCAAAATTCAGTCTGTGAGAAATACAAGAAGTCAAGTGATCCAGTTTCTTCAACAAATGAACTGCAGAAAAAAACAAATGCAGGTGGCGCCTCTGAATTAAAAGAGACATGAGTTTACGAATTGAAACATGTAGAACTTGTTTGAATATTCATTCAAACAAATGGAAGATGAAATTGACCTTGATGTGGTAACTGAGATTTAAAACATTGAGTAGATATTTGAAATTATGCTTATTTTTAAGACTGTTTATCTGATAATAAAATATACTTAAATACTATGGACAGAAATGATATGGATAATGGGAACTTTCTTAAAATAACAGGTAAGTATTTGAAATAAAATCAACAGGATTAATAATTACTGAAGCTGTGTGATGAGTATATGGGGGTCCACCATGCCATTCTACATACTTTTGAATAGGTTGAAATTTTCTATAACAAAAGTTAAAATAATCAGAGAAATATCTTGAGTTTCCCACACTAATATAAGATTCATCATTCCATGACTCTTTCATTTTTCTTATAATCATCTTCTTTTCTACTTTTCTGTGTCAAACAGTTATCTAGCAAACCTAGTGACACACACACATACACACACACACACATATATACATATATATAATATTTCTACCTTTAAAAGTTCTATTTTGATATATTTTCAAACATATATCTTTTCATTCTTCCATTGCTTTTATTTTATTTTTAATTATAATATTTTAGAAATGTTCCTCATCAGTTATTATATTATATTGTATATATTTCAACATCTGAAGTCCCAGGGTTCTCAATCTATTGTTTGGTATTTTTACTCAGTATTGCTCCTAGTGGATTGTCTCTTCATGTGTTTGATTTTTTTAATTAAGAACTTACATTAATTGTGATTAAGCAAAATATCAGCAACACTATCCTCATTTTTTGTTGGTGCTCTTCTTAAAGGTTGATGTTTTCTGTGGCACACTTTAACCAATGATATTGGCCCTTCTATTGCTTTCTTTTCGTTGTGTGACTTAGATCTAAATATCTTCTCCATTGCCTTGAAATCTTTATTTTCCAAAGTTTTGGTTCGAGCCACCAGCATTTGTCCCCATTTCATCCAGCCTCCTTGATCTCTTCTTGCTCTGGTTTCAGCTTGATCTTACATTGTGTTGAGATTTCAGATAAAGTGAAAATGCACTTAAGTGTGTGATGGTTTCAATTCATCAAGAGTAAGTTTGTATTTCTGTAGGGGCAAAGGACCTTTAAAGCTACACCATCTCACTGCCTGAAGTAAAACATCATCTTAATATTTTAATGTTTCTTCTTCGTTAAGAAAGTTCCTATGTTCACTACTAAAACTACAGATTAAAGAAGATAAATTTAATTCAACATTGTATACATTGTATGTCTGAAAACTATACAGTTAAAAGTTCATGTCAACTTATAATAGAAGCAAATACATTTGTAGGCTTTTGTAGTGGTGGTTAGAAGTTGGAGGGTAGAGATGGCAGTGGATTGAAATAACTATTCTAATAAATTTTAACTAATTAGTTTTTATTTTAGCTGAAAGTCTTATAAGTTTGTTTTGTCTTAAAATACTCTAGAATTATTTGTTTTTTTGTCATAGCCATGTTCTATAGAAAGCTCATGGTAACAGAAAACATTTTAGGACACTAACTTATTGGATCATTTTTCAGTGTATGTGCATATGTGATCATAGCAATATAGGACAAAAAGCTGAGATAAATGAAAGCTCTGGATTATTCATAAAAGTCTGTCCTCAAAATATCTGGACACATATTAAAAGCATTTCAGATGGATAGAGAAGCATTATTAAGTCTTTTGTAAACTACATTATCATGATAAAATATTCTGAGAAAATTTCATACTGTAAAAATGAAACTTGTCCATTTATAAGCATAATATCAGAACTCCATCAATCACAGTGTTATGACTTCAATTTAATGAGTGTCAGAGGAATAAACAAATAATGATCAATCAATAGTGCAGAAGAAAATACATCAAAATTTCTGTAGTAAGTTGTAACATAACGTAACTGAACACCATATAAACACATAAAATAGAACACCTTTTTTAAAAATTCAAAGTAAATGAAACATGTTTCTGCATCTAACATAATTATGAAAATATTAAAATTTGTCATCCCATAGTTCTCAATAACTTAGGACACATCTAAAGAAAATTAGAAATATTTGAAAATATTAAGTCTTACGCAATTGTCATAGTCAAAAATCTTTGACTTTCAAAATATCATTTTATATGGTCCAGACTAATAGAATCTGAAGTGTTGAGAGGAATATCAATGTTTTACGATGAGGTGTTTAATTATTTTTTTGACCTTGCTGCAGACAAACTAAGGTAGAGAATATTGAAAAGATCCTCTGTGTACATAGAAAAAGAAAGAGAATAAGGTCCACAAATTTTCACTTACCTTCTGAATCTGAGCTTCAGCTATTCAAGATATTCAGTTTTAGATTCCTACATATCTGATGTAAAATCTGAACTTAAAGTAGGTAGGACACAATTGCAGAACATCAGAATTTGAACTTGTTTCTATACACATGCTAAACATTTCTACAAAGTTATAATCACAGGTCCACCAAATATAGAAAAAAAGAGCAAAAAAGGTAGTACAAAGAATAAAATTAAATTTAATAGTATACATGGCATTTGTTGTAAGTCAAAAACTGTTACAACAAACAAAAAAAGGTTATTATATATTGATAAAAGAGTCAATCCACCAGGAAGATACAGCAATTATAATACATGTGCACACAATTTCAAAGCTGTTTAATACACAAAGCAAATATTAACAGAACTGAAGTGATAAATAGATGGAAATACATGAACAGGGGATTTTAATACTCCACTTTCAATAATGGATAGAATATGCAAACAAAAAATTGATAAAGAAACAGGAGACCAGAATAACATTATTGATCAAATGGATGTAACAGACTTTATCCAGAACATTCCACAAAACAGTGGCAGAATATACATTCTTTTTGAGTGCACACGAAACATTCTCCAGGATAGGTTACATGTTAGGTCATAAAACAAATATGACAACTCAAGATGATTAAAAGTATGCCAATATTTTCCAATCACAATGAAATAAAACTAGAACTCAATAGCAGAAGTAAAACTAAAAAAAAAATTACAAATGTGTAGGAATTTTATAGGATTCTATTGAGCAATATGTGGGTTAAAGAAAATGAAAGAAAGAAAATATCTTGAGAAAAGCAGAAATGAAAACATATCAAAACTTACGTAATGGAACAAAACAGTATAAAAGGAAGCTTACTTTGAGAATGCCTACATTAAAAAAAAAGAAAGATCTCAAACAACCTATCTAAACCTATTCTTCAAATAAATAGAAAATTAAAACAAACTCAAATTACCAGAGGAAAATATAATGGAGATTAGAGAAGAAAGCAATTGCATAGAAAATATAAAACAATTTTAAAATATACAGTTTTTTTTAAAGGTAGAAAAGTGGTTAGCAATAATAGCTAAAAACAAAAAAGATAAGACTCAAAATCAGAAAATAAAGGACATGTATTACAATTGATGCCACCAAAATATAAAAAAATCACAGGAGACAACTATGAGCACCCATATGACAATAAATTGGATAAGCAAGAAAAATAGAAAAATCCCTAGAAACATAAATCTACCTGAGTCAAAACGAAATAGATAATATAAGTAAATCTATAATCAGTGGGGAGATAAAATCAGTAAACACACACATCCTTCCAACAAAGAAAACTCCAGGACCAAATAGCTTAATTGGTGAATCGTGTGAAACATTTAAAAAAGAATTAACACCAATTCTTCTAAATCTCTTCCAAAGAATTGAAGAGAATGAAACGCATTCAAACTCATTTTCTTAATTCAGCAATATCATGATATCATGATATCAAAACCAGACAGATACCCCCAAAAAAGAAAATGCTAGGTCAATATTAGTTCGTGAATATAAATTCAAAAACTCTCAACAAAATACTAGCAAACTGAATTCACCAGAAAATTAGAAGCATTAAATGTCACGGACAAGTAAGATTTAACCTTGGGTTTGAAAGATAATTAAGCAAATACAAATCAAGTAATATCATATAGAGCATTAACAGAATGAAAGATAAAATTTACATGATCATCTCAATAGATGCCAAAAAATATTTGACAAATTTTACAAGTTTTCATGATTAAAATTCTCCATAAACTAAGTTTAGAAGGAATGTTCATCAATACAATAAAATCCATATATGAAAAGGCCACAAATAACGTTGTATTCAATGGTGATAATCCAAATGCTTTCCCTCTATGATCAAAAACAAGGCAAGGATGCCCGCTGTCTTACGTTTATTCAGTGTAGCAATGGAAGTCTCACTTGGAGCAATTAAACAAGCAAACATGGCATAAATATCAGAAAAAAAGAAGTAAATTACTCCCGTATGCAGATGACATTATCTTACATATACAGAAAATCCTAAAATCGTTATTTAAAACTCCTACAATTAATAAATGAATTCAGGAAACAAGTAGGATACAAAATCAACATACAAAAATTATTTGTTTCTAAATACTAATAGTGAACTATCTGAAAAGAAAATTAAGAAAGCAATGCCATTCACAAAAGCATCAAAAGAATAAAATATTTATGAATAAATCTCACTAAAGAGGTGAGATACTAGACACTATAAAACATTGATGAAAGAATTTGAAGACACAAACAAATGAAAATAAATCCTGTGTTCATAGCTTGGAAAAATTAATATTATATCTACAGATTCAATGCAATGACCATACAAATCCTAATGGCATTTTTATAAAAATAGAAAAAAAAAGATTCTAAAATTCATTTGCAATCACAAAAGACACTGAAGGTCCAAAACAATCTTGAGAACTGAGGATAAAGCTGGAAGCATCAACTTTCAGATTTTAAATATATTAAAAAGCTACTGTACTTAACCAGTATGTTACTGAGATAAAGACAGTAGACCAAAGGAACATAATAAAGAGCCCAGAAAATAAATCCACAAATATATGGTTTAACTTTAAGGAGGATTCTAAGAATACACAATGGGGAAACAATTATTTCTGTAACAACTTGTATTGGGGAAACTGGATATCCACATGCCAAAGAATGAAATCAGATCTTTATCTTATACTATGCACAAAAACAACTTAAAATGCATTAAAAACTATAATGCAAGATGTGAAACTGTAAAACTCTTAGAAAATATAGGGGTTGATGTTTGTGGCACTGATTTTTACGGCAATAGATTCATGAATCTAACATGGAAAGCACAGGCAACGAAAGTAAAAATAGGCCAATGTATCTGCATCAAATTTAAAAGCTTCTTCATACTAAACAACAAACAAAGTGAAAAAGAAGCCTACAAAATGGGAGAAAATATTTGCAAGTCATATGTCAGATAAGGACTTAATTTCAAAAATATATAATAAATTGCTACAACGTAACAGCAAAAAAAAAAAAAAAAAAAAAAAAAACCTAACAACCCTACTAAAGAATTGACAAAAGAACTAAATACACATATTTCCAAAGAAGACATGCAAATGGCTAACAGCTATATTAAAAAATGTTCAATGTCAACAATCATCAAGGAAACAGAAACCAAATAAACAATGAGATATCACCTCATATCTGTAAGGATAGCTAATACCAAACTTTAAAAACAAAACAAGTATTACATCAAGGATATATATAAGTTGGAACACTTGTTCACTCTTAATGAGAATGCACAATAATGCAGCTGCTTTGAAAAATAGTATGGAGGTTCCTCAAATCATTAAAAATAGAACTACCAGGCTAGGCATGGTGTCTCACACTTGTAATCTCAGCATTTTGGTAGACCGAGTCTGGAGGGTCACTGTAAGCCAGGAGTTCAAGACTAGTCTGGGCAGCAAATCAAGACTCAGTCTCTCCATTAGAAAAAAAAAAAAAAAAATAGCTACGTATGGTGGCACATGCTTGTGGAGGCAAGGGGATTTCTTCAGCCCAGGAGTTCAAGGCTGCAGGAGTTCAAGGCTACAGTGGGCTATCATAATCCCACTCCAGCCTGGGTGACAGACCTCACCACTTAAAAAAAAAAAAAAAAAAAAAAAAAAAAAAAAAAAAAAAAAAAAAAAAAAAAAAAAAAACACAGCACCACAAAAATGATCCATTAATCCCACTTCTGAGTATTTATCCAAAATGACTGAAATCAAGATTTTGAAGAGATATCAGCAGTGTTTACATGGGCATTGCATCATTATGCACAATAGCCAAGACATGGAAACAACCTAGATGTCTATCAAGAGATGGATGGATAAAGAACATGTTGTATATACATACCGTGCAATATTATTCAGCCTTGACAAAGAACTAATCATGCATTATGTGATAATATGAATCAACAATATTATGCTACATGAAATAACTCAAACACAGGAAGACAAATACCGCATAATTCCACTTATATGAGGAAACTAAAATAGTTAAGCTCATAACATCGGAAAGCAGGATGATGATTACTAAGGGCAGAAAGATGAGGGGAAAATGAGAACTTGTTAATCAAAGAATATGAAGTTTCGATAATGAAAGATGAATAAGTAATGCTGTACAACATTTTGCCTATAGTAAACAATATTGTGTGGTACACATAAAAGGGTAGATATTGGTTTAAGTAAACTTACCACAAAAATACAGAGGTATTTATAAAATTATATTGTAACTATTATTTAATACACAGAACAGTGTTTAATTTTTCACAGCAATAAGTTGTGCCATAGTATACTTTTTATATATCTAAACATAAAGTGTTACTTGATTGGTTGACATTTGAAACCCCAAATTGTGATATAGTTTAATCAGAAACACTTCCAGTCAATGAAAACAGACTACTGTCTCCCCATTGTTTTCATTTCAGTCACAGACAGACTATTTGCTATTATATAAATGAAAATACTCAAGGAAATGTAAATAAAAAATAATTGTATGTTCTTGTATTATAGTTTATGATAAAATAACTAGATTTTTATTTTATATTGTTTTTTGATTCTTAAAAGGTAATTTCACATTCATGAACACTACACAAATTTTCACAAGTAAATGTTCCTAGTATACTATCTCAGTATTAAAGTTGGTTATTCATATTTATCAGAGTTAACAAAGCTTTGGGTCATTTATTCCTTTTTCAACAAATGGATCTTGAGTCTTAGATGTATGCAGCATGTATCAAGTGCTAGAGATTAAGCGATCAACAAGATGCAGTCTCCACTCTCAAATCATTTAATGTCTAAACCAACCAGGCATAACATTTAACAGTGTGGGATAAAGATAGATGGTAGGCTACTCTAGTAAATTTAGGAGAGTCTAAATGAAGTTACATATAATTGAGAGGTCCTGAACACAAGTGGATTGTTTATTTTTACATATATTATTCTCTTTCTTTTGATCCTAAGAATCTTCTGTAGTGTCTTACATCTTATAAAACCCTTTATGCAATCCTAAATTGATTTTTTGTGACTTAACAGTTTCCTTTGTAGCTAAACTAATTCGAAGAGTAGTCTGCATTTAGTTTGAGCATACCTGGTTCAAAAATCTGAAATCCAGTATGCTCCATAATCTAAAACTTTTTGAGTGTCAACATAACATTATAAATTAAAATTTTACACCTGACCTCATGTGACAGGTTACAGTCCAAATGCAGGCACAAAAACACATAGTATGTTCAGTGTCCTTAAGGAGAAAAAAAAGACCCTACCATCCTCTTTCAGCTGCAATATTACCTTTTATTCTTTGCCTATATTTCCCTGCACTAGCACACCAAACAAGGTTAGAAAATTGTACATGACAGGCCAGATAAATCTATATATACGGGTTCCCTACAATATCCCACATGGGTCCAAGACCTACATGCATTATTTACTGTGATTTTTCTTATTATCTGTTCAGTGGTGTAAATACATGGTTAAAAATATTGAAAGGGCCTACAGCTGTTGGAGAAACTGGGCAGCAGTGTAAGTCTGAAATATCTTACATAAAACTGTATTGTTGGAATTACCACCATATATGACAAAAAGAAATAGAAGTATAAGAGTCTATGATGGAAGTTAATGGGAAATAGAAAAACACTGTATAAAGCTAAAAATGAAGATCTCAATTGTGTATTGAAAGAGTGGATTTACTGGCATGTGAACACACATCAGTTAACTGTATGCTGATCATGAAACAAAGATTTGTTATAATAAACTAAAAATCAAAAAAAACTTCTGAATGTTCAATAGGCTGACTGTAAAAATTTAAGAAAAGACATGGGATTAAACTTTTTAAAATTTGTGGTGATAAACCATCTGCTGATCACAGATAAGCAGAGAAATTAATCGATTCATTTGCCAAGGTCATCGGTGATGAAAATTTGATGATGCGAGAACAAGTCTATAATACTAATGAAACATCATCATTTACGTATCATTTCTCCAGAAAGACACTGAATACAGCCAATGAGACAGGCCTTACAGGAATTAAGTATGACAAGGACAGAATAACTCTGCTGGAAAATGCTAATGCAGCAACACTCGTAAGTATAAACTTTACTTACTGTTATAGACAAAAGCTGTGTCTTCTGCTTTCAAGGAGTGAATTTCTTACTAGTCTATTATTATGCTAACAATAAGGCATAAATCACCAGGCATATCTTTTTGAATTCGTGTCACAAACATTCTGTACCGGTGACTGGTACTCACCGCAGGGAAGCTAGACTGAATGAAGAATGCAAGATTGTGTTATTTCATCACAACTCTTTGCTTATTCTCCAACTGACATTTTTATTAAAATAATGTTTATGCCATGTACTTCCCCTAAACAGTGACTTCATTAAATCAGGCATGTGACCAAGGAATTCTTAGATCAATGAAGGGTAAACAGAAAAACACTTTATTGAACAACAAGCTAGCAGCAATGAACAGTGCCGTGAGTGTAGTTTTCGGAAGAATTATAATATAAAGGATGCTGTATTTCTTTTTACCAATGCTTGGAACACAGTGACTAAAGACACAGTCCTGCATGCCTGGCACAACCTCTGTCTTGCGGTCATATTCAGGGAGAATGATGAACAAGAGAAATAAAAATGATGCCTGACCCCCTTACACACGAAAAAAATAAACCTTTAGGTGACATAAGGAAAAAGTGTCATAGGCTTGTTGAAGGAATAGAGAGAGCATCATACACTCATGACAGAAAAAGAAAACATGTCAGTTTATAAAATCAAAGATAGACTTCTGGACAAAATAAATAAATAAAAATAATAATAATTAAAGTTGTTAATGAGGCAGGTAACTCTAGAAGTAACCTTTAAAAAGTCAATCTACAGAGTGCTTTCTAATCCAAGATTCCTAGAGGACCCACTTCCTGGCCCCTCAACTGTTTCTGATGTTTCTTATCACCTAAAAAGATAAAATACAGAGTACAGTAACCTTTTAAACAAAACACAAAATCATAGGTAGAAATGTTAGTAAATGTCTCATTGGTTTTCTTAGATATATATGTACTCATTTCTAATTTTTCTGTGACAACCTGACAGATTTCCAAAGCTGTCATTCTCAGGCTTCCCTTTGTAATCATCGGAAGTACTAAGATTTTATATTTTGTGTGTTTATTACCTGGTTTCTGGGAAACAATACCTCCCTCTTTTCTTGGTCATTCCTCCATGTTTATGGAGTGAATCAGTAAGTAACTTTTTATTTAATATCTGAAAGTATCTGTATTCTATCTTCATGTTTTACATATAATATATCTGGGTATATAACTCCAGTTTAGATATCAATTTTATCTAAAATATTTGATGTCTTCACTCTGTTGTCTCTAGCCCCCAATACTTTCATTGACAAGTTTATTTTTAATATCTGGTGAATTCACTGGTTGAGACATTTTTTCTTCTTTAGGAAGCTCTGAGGAAAGAGAAAGAAGTCGGTGAGAAGCATATACTTCTAGAAACTTCTTTGTTAAGTTCTCCAGTGATATCCTAGTTCTACAGCACATCCTTGTCTTCTATATACTTGTTATTTTTAGTACCTTGTATTTGCTCAAGTTCTTTGCAGTCATATAAGGTTATTTCAGTAAGTATCTGCACCACTGTTAGGCAATTATTATTCATTTAACTACAGTCTATCTGCCAAAAGTATATTAAAATTAAAATCCCTTTTATACAATGATATTTTTTAGGTACATGATTTAAATCCATTAAAATACATACATTAAAGTGTACAGTTTGATAACTTTTGAAAAAATATGCAGTCTTATAACAACCATTGAAACACTACATAGACTATTTTAATCACAAAAGATGTTTCCTTTGAGGTAATCACCCTCCAACTTAGGCAATCACTGATGAGTTTTATATTTGTATACACTTGCTCTGTCTGTCTTAGAAATTAATATAAATTAAATTTGATGCTATGATGTTTTTTCAATTTTTTTGGAAAGTGAAATATTTTGTGAGATGTCTATGCTTTGGGTATCAGTAGTTCATCAATGAAGTCACTGAAGAAAAAATTCTTATATATCATAGCCTTTATACTTATTAAAATAGGGGTAGATACTGGATAAGTTTTACTCCTGATAATCCATAAAAACAATTTCTAAGATTATAAAAGAAGTAATCATCTGGGACAACAGAGAATGCATTATATAATGCTATCTTTCATGATTCTTTGCACTATATTTCATTCAATATGACATGAAAGATTAAAAATAATAGCTAACACATTGCATTGTTTAAGCACAGTATGACTTATTTATATCAAAGGTATGCTTTTGACTGGGTGTAAAACATATCTTTTCATCCCTGTAAATTTGTTGTTTTCTTATTCTGACCAAATATTGAAAATTATGCAATGTATAATATTCTACACATAAGAAAAACAACTTGGTAAGAAATCGGATCCTACCAGATTTCAAAAGTCAAACACTGGCTGGGGTGATGTGATGAAATTTCTTCTAGCAATAGCTAAGACAACAGTGGGTTAATGTATTCACACTGGGCACAGTGCTAGGGGAGCAGTAATAAAAAAAATTGCTCCCTTAAAGCGTGGGGTTTCTGCATGATTTTATTTGCATTGGTCTAGAACATGAGTGACCTGTATTATAGACCCAGTGTTTACATTTATTAACTAGGGAGATTGAAAACCGAGGTAGCCTCTTCAATGAGGCATTGATTATAATCTTCTAAAGTTTTCATTTTAGTTTCAAGATTTTGATCAAGTTCGTGGCTGAAGAAATGGATACATAAGGAAATCTTAAAGATATTTTATTGACAGAAAAATAGTGGTAGATGATAAGGAGAAGACAAACGGAAATAGAAATCAAGGATAATGATGTTACATTTTCAACATGATGGATACTAACAAAATAGCCTAGAAAACATAGAAATAATAGAAAGTCTTGTGTAACTTGGCAGAATTGCTAGGAAATGCTTTAAATCAACTACAGTTTTCAAATTGAACTAAATATGAACACATACCTGTTTTAGACTAATGAGGTTTTCAATTCACTAGGCATTTTCTTTACTATTATTTTTTAAATTTAATCATCAACTCTAATTGATTTAAAATGTAAGGGAATACATTTGATGTTCCTTAGTTGGCATCAGTTTTGTAATATGGTATTCAGCTAATAGACTAAAATAATAGATTAAATTTTAATGAAGTTAAAACAAGTGAAAGAGTATCATCTGTGTCCATGGTAAATTTTCTGAAATTTTATATTTTGTGGTTACAGCATACCCAAAACTAAGTTGAGCATGAGTGAGTAGGAAGTTAAGGAAATTACTCTGTAAATTTATTTTATTTTGAAGACAATTTGTTTTAGTGGGATGCAATGAATATTTCCCAGATAAAATTCTTTTTCTTAATAGAGAAGAAGAAAGTATGTCACTCCACTTAAATTGCCATAGGGCCACTTGATTACATATTGACTTTTGCATTTTTGTTACAGTACTTTGTTTTTTTAATTGTTAGTATATTATGAATAAGTAATGAAATTCAGCTCATAAGATTTACATGTAAAGTTATTACTTCTAAGTAGGCTAAATTTGCATTTTTTAATTATTCAGGTTACTTACCAATGTAAATGGCATTTTAAGTATTAATGATATTGATGTGCTACAGTGTTTTTAATTTTATTTTTAATTTTTTTTTGTTTTACAAAGAAAACATCCCGCTTATTTACAGGATAAGAAATGAAGGCTCTCAGAGCATTTGTGGGTGTTAGGAATGTAAAGATCTCAAGTGTGCACGTGAAAGAGTCATGTATATTTTACATGAGATGTATGCATAAACACTTCATAGAGAATTATTTACTTGAATAATTGCTTTATTTCTTTATTTCAATAAATTAAAGCTCTTTTCCCTCTTGATGATATCCCCTTAGAAAGACAATTTGGCCATCGAAGGGACATTTGCATAACAAAGAATTCTATTAAAGTAAATTAAAATGCTCCCAGATATAATTTTCTCATTTCAGATTTGTAATGTAACATTTTACTCCGGCTGCAGTATGTGAAGTAGATACTACATAATGTAAGATCATCTGAGTGAGTATTAGGAAACAATTACAATGACAATAAATTGAACTATGGTTGTGGCAATAGAAACGGCAAGAGGTGTCCAGATTAAAAAGATGATTGGGGAATAAATTCATACTACTTTCCATATAAGGAGAGAGTAGAAAAGAGTGGTAGATGTCAAAGAATACATTCAGATTTCTGACTTGCACAACAAGCTGGTATCATTCCCTGGAACAGAAAACCTGGAGAAATGCTAGTTTCGGGGGAGAGAACTAAAGTGTTTTTAGTTTTAAGACTTGTTGAATTTGAAGTATTATTGAAACATGGAGGAAATAGGTTGCTTCTAAAGTGTTTGAACCTAATGACGTAAATGTGAGAAATATATGGATGCATCAAGTCACCTGGGAAATGAGTATATATCATGTCAACAACTAGGTCCTAGGAAAGTATTCTGAGGAAACAACTGTGATGTTTATCACAACCTAGTGTGGAAAGATTAACAAGCAAAGGAGATTGAGAACAAAAAATAAAAAATAAGAAAAGGAGAAGATGCACTTCAAGAATTTAAAACCCTATGTGGTAAAAATATAGATGCATATAAAATAAAAAATGTAAATCTGATAAAGATATGACTGACTCACTGATCATTGCCATTGAATCTGTAGAAATACTTGTACCTCTGAAGAGAGAGAAGCCTCTGATGAGATTATGCGGTAAGTGCTTATGTTTGAAAATCAGCAGGATTTGCCTGTATGACAAGGCGGGAAAGTAATTAAAGACGAATGAGTAGTGCATGCAAGGGCACAGACTAGACAAGGACAAGACTCAGATCACGGAAACAGAGAGGTGGTTTCGCTTTCCTTTATGAAGAATTTTGAAGCCAGCAGGAATATGGTAGACGTTGTAAAGCTCTTTACTACTAAGGTGACCAAAAATATTAGCATCTAAATTTGTGATTTCCTTCTTCATCTCCTGTATAATATATGCAGTTGAAAGAGTGATGAATCCCACCTTTTTTTGTGCTTTTAAACACAAAGTCGATACTACATTCAAGATACGGTATCTGGAAAATGTAAATAAATAGGTATATAAATAACAGGTAATACATAAGGCCCAGCTAGATTGCTGTCGGTGATCAACTGTCATTGCAAACCTTAGTATCTTTACACATGTAAAGAAGGCCAGATAGAGGCTTTGAAAACCTCATCTTCATTGCATTATATTAAGGACCATTAATTTAGCTTCTAGCTGGCAGAGTAGATTAAGTCTTCAATCCATTGTTTCCCACTTAGCACGAAACCAAGCAGTTTAAACACGTTTCTGCAAATTATTTTCAAATACACGGACAAGAAATATAGATGAAATCCATAGTTTATGGATATTAAAAATACATACAAAATATATGTAATAATTAGTTACTAATATATGAAGAAATAGCTCATTGAAGAGCCATTAGAAAACAAACTGCTCAGAAACAATTTATTTTAATATATTACATATTTAAAAAAATGTTTTTCTATCTCATTCTTTATTAATAGCGATATTTGCATTCAAATAGAGATCATTTGTTTTTAGGAATTCATCTGCTCCTGCTGTTTGTTCTCCACCTACTATTTTATCCCCAGTTTATAGCGCAACTATTGGTTGCAATGAAAATGGTTAGGATGTCACTAAAGTTTATGCCTTCAGGTAAGAAATATGCTACATTTTAAGGACAGTATAACTGGGAAACTAATGCTTTATGCTTATTCAAATTGTTTTAGATTAAAATAAGCAAGAGTTGAGAAATTTAAGAAAAAATGATACATTGCTTTATTCTAACTAAAATATCTCTGTATGGTATATAGCTTTTTACAACGTGCCACCTGCTCTTCAGAAACATAATAGCAATATGATAGACATGCTGAAATAATTGCCTTAGAAACCCCACAAATTGCAGAGCTATGAGATCAGCATGTTGACAATACCTTTCTATTGCTCTACTGAACATGTAAATCTCTGTTTATGGGACTGGGAATTACTATTTACTAGAAGTGAATATAAATTAATCAGAGTAATTCTGCATAGCATTGATGTATGGAGCCTTAACATATTACATATTTGTCAGAATGCAGGCTATTATGCTTCTTGTTTGTAATCAGCAGAGATTTAAGTTCATGGAGAGAAAATGTGACTAGAGCTCTATGTTGTATTGACTTGTGACAAAGCCAAATGTTACAATGTGTTCCGTTTCAAGTGCAAAGCTACTAATGTAATAACAATGTTATTGTTCTAAGCAATATGTTCTTAGCTAACTCTAAGAACAATGGAAATGCCTGCATTAATATTATTTGGCAAAATAAATGACAGCTAGACAATTTAAAATTCTGATTGAGTGTGACACTCAGAAAAGAAATCAAGAACAAAATGCCTTTCTCTTAGTTTGAATATAAAGAAAGTGCTGGTGGGTGGAGAGCATTTGAAAGAGGATAGATTTTATAATAGAATAGGTAGGTTTCCAGGTTTAGATCAAGGGTATTCTTGAAGATAAGCGGGAAAAAGGAGTGCTGTTCACAATCAGTTATGACAATTTTGGTAAAACTTATTGAAAGTAGGAAAAAGGTAGGGAAAAAAACTTTTCCTTCAGGTTGATAAGGGGCTGAGCATTAAATAGATCCATTATCATTATTGCTATGTTTTTCTAGAGACAGAGTCTCACTCTGTCACTCATGCTGGAGTGCAGTGGTGCAATCTCAGCTCACTGCAACCTCTGCCTCCTAGGTTCAAGCGATTCTCCTGCCTCAGCTTCCCGAGTAAATGGGATTACAGGTTTGCACCACGATGCCCGGCTAATTTTTTGCATTTTTGGTAGAGACAGGATTTCTCCATGTTGGACAGGCTGGTCTCGAACTGGCTTCAAGTGATCTGCACGCCTCAGACTCCAAAAGTGCTGGCATTACAGACGTGAGCCACTATGCCCAGCCTCTCTCTGTCTCTTTTTTTCTGTGACAATAACTGGGTTACTGTTGGTAACAATATTTTTTACCTTACAATGGAAGAATTTGTAAATATATTTATTTTATTTCCAAGTACAGTTCAAGAATTGGGAGCCTTGTCTAGGTTTATTCTTAGATGAATACTTTACAAACTGTGAATTATGACTCCATTTAATGGGTTATAAAATCAAATTAGTGGTATTGACAAGCATATTAGGTAATCAGATTGAATGAAATAAAATACAAAATAATATGTCAAGCTATAACACAAGAAATAAGTATAATTTCATTTCATCAATATTTTGTTTCAGTTTTTGCATATGAGTATGTTCGAATATGATAGAGGTGGAAAGATCATAAATAGCATGAGTTTTTAAATTATATATTATGACCAAATTTAGGAGGTCATTGGTAAAGAAAATCATATAAATGTGTACAACATGAAGGATTGAAATGACAATAATTGTAAACAATTTAAATATTTATAAACAGAATGTGTTAGTTAGATACATATATATGAGTTACATATTAATATAATTGAGTATATACAATGCTTAAAATTGATAAACTATATATACATGTTTCAAGGAAAACACTATAATATAAAATTAAATGAAGAAAGAAAGATGATAATATATTTTAACATTATTAAACATTTAATATATGCTGCAATTTTATATATTGTGTGCATGTACATATACATAGTAATATAAATATAAGTGAAGGATTGGAAATTTTAAATGTTGATTCCCAATAGAGTTACTTGGTAAAAATGATCAGCTATGGTATTGGAAAGAGTGCAAAGAAAGCTTCAACTGATTTTGTCATCTATTATTTCTATAAAACATAAAGAAGTCTAAAAATCTAAAATATTAAAGTTTTACAGAGATAGGTGCTATGTACATTGTTTCTGTTACATTGCATATTTTTTCACTTGAAATATTTCATAAGAAAAGATGTTAGAAAATAGAAATGTAGCAGAGACACAGAGAAGACTAATAGCTTTTGGCAAACTTACGAGGCACTCACCACTTAAGTTATGCCCTTCAACACACAATCTTAACTCTTGCTGAATTGAAGAGGGATCATATGCTCACATCTCAAGGAAAGTTTTATTTCTAAGGAGTAAGATGCTTGTGCCAAATAATATAAAATTATTCTACTAGAGAATAGCATAGAAGTCAAGGTGACAGCTCAATGGCCTACTATTTGTTTTGTGACTTTTTCTGAGATTACACTAGGCATCTATATTTTCAGTGAGAGAGAATTTAGTGATCCTGTGTGTTACTGCCTAGAGAATAATCAGCAGTAGAGGTGATGTATGGGGCACAGTTAAAGGAGGTGGGCTGTGACTGCAATTGGGTTGAAATAGTTTTATTTCAGGCCAAATGTGAAGATACCAGATATTCACACATTGTTTCACAGCTTTCAAATTTTACACTTTTCAATTTAAATAAGTAGAACGTTGTAGGGAAAAGAATAAAAGAGGTACTTACCTTTTTTTTTTTTTTTTTTTTTTTTAAAAAGAGCATTTTTTTAATTTTGCAAAATTAC
>NW_016816251.1:24677-34790 GCF_001698545.2 Rhinopithecus bieti
CTTTTATCAGGAATATTAAAGAATTAAAGACCACTATGAACATTAAATACCTAAAAAGATATTTTAAAATATTTAAGTGAAAAATAAATGTATAATATCTAAATTAATTCTCAACTAATGCACAATTTGTTATCAATGTTTTACTTTAGATAAATTAATAAACACACAAAATTAGTTCATTATTATTATTATGGGATTCATTTTAATTTTGTTTTTGAAAGATTTTCAGTTATATATGAACAAAAGATGCATTTCAGCATGCGTGTACATATACTAAAAGTTTATTAATGGAGGAATGCCTGGGCTAACATTTTGGATACATATTTTGTATGTAGTATTTGTTCCTTTAAACTCTACACTAAATCAGAATGGAATGACAAGGGTTTTAGGAAACACAAAGCTTGTGTATTCATGAGCAAGTATGAAGAGTTTCTTTTAATCAATAAACAGTGATTGTACATGGCAAACTGGGATAAAACATTGCACTTTGTCTTTATGTAGTGACTGACTTTAAAACAAAACAAAATAGAAAATTTCTTATGTATTCGCTTTGTCCACTGTCATTGTAGGTGAACTCATCCATGCTCATAATATCATCCTGAATGTGACTATTCTAAAATATTTGTGCCTAGCCAAGGATTATCTGAATGCCAAATATTCACCTTCAGTTGTTAACCTGATATCTCTAGAGAATCTGATAAAAGTCAAAATGTACATCCAAATTGAGACTCCTAATTCTTTACGTAATCCCACACGGCACAAAATGCACATTGATAATGACATTTGTGTTTATCCCCAAGCCTTCCTCATCTCAGTGAATGATTTTACTACCATCTCAATGCTTAGGCTGCAAACTTAGCAGTCCTTGGCTCTCATTCTACACATCAAACTAATTGGGTAGTTTAAGTAGAGTCTCCCTTTAAAAACAATTTCAACTTTACAACTGCTCATTCCCATTTCACAGAATCGGAAGTCAATATGACCCCCTGAAATAAAGTAATAACTTTCTAACTAATCTTTGATTGTATTTTACGCATCCTTTAATGCATTTTAAAATAGAGCCAGAATTATTTTCTTAAAAAATAGATCAGATCAAATCAATCCCTGCTTTAAATCCTTAAATATCCACTTATTCTACTTGTAGTAAATTATAAAACTTTTACTTTGGCTTACAATGCGTTATAGAATGTAGTCCTTGAATCTCTAACTTGATATAAGAAAAAATATTGCACCTTTTTCTCTGTTCCAAATACATTGGTATTGTTTTGTAAGGTTTAAAGATAGAAAGCCCATTAACAACCCAGAGCTTTTACATATTATGTTTACTTTTCCCTGATCATTATGGCTCCATCTCATCCTTTTGTTCTCAGCTTCCATAATACCTTCTCAGACAGGATTTCCCTAATCACTTTATCCAAAATAAATCTTACATTTTTCTCA
This sequence comes from Rhinopithecus bieti, assembly GCF_001698545.2. Lineage (NCBI taxonomy): Eukaryota > Metazoa > Chordata > Mammalia > Primates > Cercopithecidae > Rhinopithecus > Rhinopithecus bieti. Next base: position 26,118 of record NW_016816251.1, read on the forward strand.
AATTCTTTTCCAGTATATTTCCTATAATGTACTTATTATAATTTGTAATTACTGCATGTGTCTATTTATATGGTTTGTTATTGTTGCCATCTCTTCCAGTAGAATGTAACTAAATAACGACTGAAGCTATATGTCTCTTATTTATCTTCATGACTCTGACTTGTAACACTGTATGTCTATTCTCATGCTGCTAATAAAGACCTGCCTGAGATTGCATAATTAATAAAAAAAGATGTTTAATCGACTCACAGCTCCACATGGCTGGGGAGGTCTCACAATAATGGTCAAAGGTGAATGAGGAGCAATGTCACATCTTACATGGTTGCAGGCAAGAGAGCTTGTGTAGAGGAACTCCCCTTCATAAAACAATCAGATCTATTGAGACTTATTCACTATTTGGAAAGATCCACCCACATGATTCAATTACCTCCCACCAGGTCCCTTCCTTGACATGCGGGAATTATGGTAGCTACAATTCAAGATGAGATTTGGATGAGGATGCAGCCATACCATATCATTCTGCCACTGGCCCCTCCCAAATCTTATGTCCTCACATTTCAAAACCAACCATGCCTTTCCAACAGTCCCCCAAAGTCTTCACTCATTTCAGCATTAACTCAAAAGTCCACAGTCCAAAGTCTCATGCAAGACAAGGCAAGTCTCTTCTGCTTATGAGCCTCTAAAATCAAAAGCAAGTTTACTTCCTAGATACAATTGGGGTACAGGCATTGGGTAAAAATACCATTTCCAAATGGAATAAATTGTCCAAAACAAAGGAGCTACAGGCCCATGCAAGTTCAAAATCCAGTGGGTCAGTCAAATCTTAAAGCTCCAAAATGATCCTCTTTGACTTCACATCTCACACCTCGGTCATGCTGATTCAAGAGGTTAGTGCCCATGGTCTTGGGCAGTTCTGCTGCTGTGGCTTTGCAGGGTACAGCTGCTGTACTGGCTGCTTTCACAGGTTGGCATTGAGTGTCCACAGCTTTTCCAGGTGCACAGTGCAAGCCATTGGTGAATCAATAATTCTGGGGTCTGCAGGATGCTGATTCTCTACTTACAATTTCACCAGGCAGTGCCCCAGTGGGGACTCTGTGTGGGTGCTCCCACACCATATTTCAATTCTACAACACCCTAGCAAAGGTTCTCCATAAGGACTCTGCCCCTGCAGCACACCTTTGCCTGGACATCCAGGTGCTTCCACACACCCTCTGAAATCTAGGTGGAGGTTCCCAAACCTCAATTCTTGACTTCTATGTACCCACAGGCCCAACCCCATTTGTAAGCTGCCAAGGCTTGGAGCTTTCACCTTCTGAAGCCTTGACCTGAGCTCTATATTGGCATCTTTTAGCCAAGGCTGGATGCTGGGCATCAAGTCCTGAGACTGCACAAAGCATCAAGTCCTTGAGCCCAGTCTATGAAATCATTTTTTCCTCCTAGGCCTCCTGGCCTGTGATGGGAAGGGCTGCCATGAAGACCTCTGACATGCCCTGAAAACATTTTCTCCATTGGCTTGGCAATTAACCTTTGGCTCCTAGTCACTTATGAAAATTTCTGCAGCCAGCTTGAATTTATTCTCAAAAAATAGGTTTGTATTTCCTATCTCATTGTCAAGCTGCAAATTTTCTGAACTTTAATACTCTACTTCCTTTTTAAACATATGTTCAAATCCCAAACCATATCTGTGTGAATACATACAACTGATTTCTTTAACAGCACCCACATCACGTTTTGAATGTTTTGATGCTTAGAAAGTTCTTCTACCAGATGCCCTAAATCATATAATCTCTCTCAAGTTCAAACTTCCACAAATCTCTAGGGCAGGGGCAAAATGCTGCCAGTCTCCTTGCTAAAATAAAGCAAGAGTCACCTTTGCTCCAGTTTTCAACAAGTTCCTCATCTCCATCTGAGACCACCTCACCTGGACGTTATTGTTTATATTACTATCAGCATTTTGATCAAAGCCATTCAGCAAGTCTCTAGAAAGTTCCAAACTTTGCCACATCTTCCTGTATTCTTCTGAGCCCTGCAAACTCTTCTAACCTCTGCCTGTTACCCAGATTCAAAGTTGCTTCCACATTTTTGGGTATCTTTACAGTAGCACCCCACTTTACTGGTACTAATATACTGTATTCATCTGTTCTCATGCTGGTAATAAAGACACACCTGAGACTAGGTAATTTATAAAGGAAAGAGTTTTAATGGACTCACAGTTCCACATGACCTGGGAGGCCTCACATTCGTGGCTGGAGGCAAATGAAGAGCAAAGTCATGTCCTGCATGGCAGCAGGCAAGACAGCGTTATGTAGGGTAACTCCACTTTACGAAATCATCAGAGCTTGTGAGACTTACTCACTATCATGAGAACATTATAGGAAACACCCACCTGCATGATTCAATAGCTCTCACTGGGCCTCTCTCATGACACATGGGAATTATGGGAGCTACAATTCAAGACAATATATTGGTGGGGACACAGCCCAATCATATCAAACCCATTCTAGCAATAGAGGTGAAAGATGAAAAATATTTGTTGACCAGGTCAATAAATGTTTACTTTGATATATGTTTTAATAACTTACCAAACCCATTAAAATTTTTAATAAAAGACATGTAAAACTTTATTTCTGGCTAGCAGAAGTCTTACATATTACATACTGTTTATAATTATATTTATATATTATTATAGCATACATGGTATACAAAGAAAGGAATTTTAAGAGGAGTTACTTCAACTGGAGACTACATAGAGAAAGTAAGAATATACACACGTGCAATCACCTAGAAATTCAGAAGCTCAGAACTTAATCCTATAAATCAATAATATATTTTATCCTTATACAGGGTAGATTCTAACTAAAGAGTGCTTAAAGAATGGAAATATACTATGTTAAGGCACATCAATGATTAGACAGTATCTCATTAGTGCTGATTATAATTTCTCTCTTCTTTCCTTTTACCTATTTCCTGCTTCCGTTTCTCTACCCTCATCAGTTGCAAATATGGTTCAGCCCAAAAGTATTGGACCACATGGCTGGCAAACAGTAGTAATCAACAGACACTTCATGATTGTTCTAGAATCAACTACCTGCTGAGGATTAACCAATTAATCTTTCCTCTAATAATCAAGAGATTAGTACAGTTTTCTTTGAACCATGATTTGGGCTTTTACCTGTTTTTCTTCCCCATGCCATCTCAGTATGCCCACTTATCAAGGGCTATTTGTAGCTGATGATCTGCTAAATCTGACTTACACAGGCTCCCTAGACTTGCCTCCTTTCTTTGGTAAATTTTTATAGCACTGATATTTATTTCACAGTGATATGTATAGACACTGATAGTTTTAGCAGCTGTTCAGATGAATAACACATAACCTGATTCATCCCTATTTTCCTTCACCTCTCAACCCAAACCTAAACATAGCTGATTCAAGATATTTAGAAATTCATCAAATGTTACTTTGACTGACGTGGAAATTTTAATTCAGTAGATTACAGAAAACTGGTAAGCATACATTTTCTTATATCCCAAATAGCACATTTTCAAGTATTATCCCTAGATTGTTTTTTTACTAAGAATTATTTATGCTAGGAATGAAAATTGAAACACTTATTATGAAGCAATTGCTCTTTTTAAGGGTTTTACATATATTACCTTAGGACAGAGGTTTAAGTGTCAAAGCTGGGTTTCAAACTTAGGCAGCTGAGTTACAGAGCCCATTCTCTTAGCCAAAGCCACTAGGGTTGGCCCTTTTATTCTGTAATTAGTAGTTGTTAGTCTTTGAGTTTTCTGTCATAAATTCTATTGTGTGTTATTGTGAATTTTCTATTCCATGATCAGAGGGTCATTCTTGACAATATGTTCTGACATATTGTCAGACAATATGTATGACAATACCATACAATTAATTGAATGGTATATAATAGGAGAATAGTCAATTCTCAGAAAACAGAATTAGACTTGTGTTGGAATCACAGCTATGCTTGGAATCCCTGTGAAATGTTTAGCAAGATATTGAACTTTTCTAATACACTTTATTTTTCATTAGTAAAACTAAAAGAATAATATTTGCTTTCAGGGTGGTGACACAATTAGAATATTCTGGTAATGTGTGCTGTTTGGTATTGGAAAAGAGCTTAAGAAGTGAGAATTACTAATCTATCACTTAGAGTAATAAGTGATATAAGTAACTTAATAATACAGTTAAATCAGTGTTCAGATATTTTAGCTCCAGATATTGTTAAACTAAAATATTTCTTAGAAATATTTTATCCCCACCCTCAGGAGGTCAAGGTTTCATAAGACGTCTACACTAGGGTTCTCCCTGAGTACAATTTTAAAAGGATGGGATTGTATAAGCTGTCTTATTCTCCAAAGATTGCATATCATATTGAGATAATTATTCCACCCCAAATTAATTCATGGCCATGCATATATGATCTCTAACTGTCATTGTTCTGAATTGGCAGAACATTCAAAACTCAAAAGGTTGTTATAGAAGTTTTCTTATTTCATATTTATTACATTTAAAAGTGAATAGCCAGAGGCTAAGTGTTCTGACATTAACATTGTATCACTAAACACTGAGATATCAATGAAAAGGTTAAGTAAATCAATATTTATATTAAAGCACAAAGAAAAGCACAAATATTGCATTGTCTTACTATATGACACAATGTAAACCAACTTTCTGCCAACTTACTCTGTTATTGCCAGAAAAGTGTTAAAATTTGAAAAAATAATCATACATGTATTAGAATACTTTGAAAATGTATTTCCAAAGGCAGACAACCCAATTCCACTCCTACACATTAATAACAATATTGGTTGACTAATATACAAAATACATTTATATTTGTTTGTCAAGTTTTACAGTTCCTATTTATTAAAGATATCAACACTTTTACAATTTCTCTTAGCCACAAGCTAAGAAAATCTGACAAAAACAATTTCATAACATTTCTACAACTAACACTGAGCCCCATAAAAGCAATAAAATGAGGAAAATAGCTGTGCATATGTGTATGTATTGAGTGTGCATATTTTAAGGACCACTTGCCTTAGTTTATTGCCATATGCTCCATACTTCTATTTAGAATTACCTATACAATCTCTGAAATATAATAATAAGGGAAACAATGTCATATCATGTTGACTTCATGACAAATAGACTTTTATGGACACAAAGATATAACCTGAGATAGATTGCATGTTAATTCATCTTTTAGGGTAAAAAAAAAAGTATGAATATCATAGTTGACCTATTTTCATAAATCTGGTAAGGTATCATACTATGAGGCTTAGCCTCTGGAATCATTATATGTGGAATTGAAGTAACTTCCAGTAGCGACAGATAATAAAAACTATAGAATGTCCACTCTATTATCTGTTAGGTGGCTTTTCTAGTCAGGACATTCTCAGGTACAGCACATTAGATTAGTTTTTTTGAAAAGAACAAGGGCTGTATCATTCTACTGGTATCTCCTGAGAGAATAAGATACAATTGAGAAGTATATCAGAGGCTTTTTGAGTATTCAAGAACAACAATGAATATCATTAAAACATTATAACATTAATTAATTAAAGGGATATCTCTTTGATTTTTCAATACTGATGTTATTACAGGGATAGACTACATGTATTTTTTGTAGAAATTATACGAGTCACTTAAAGGAATAATTTATTTTTAACTGTTTATTGAAATTGTATATGTAGACGTTTAGTTTAGTTTTTGCTTTCTGCTGTGTTAGTTTTTTTTTGTTTGTTTGTTTGTTTTTTTTTGAAATAGAGTCTTGCTCTGTCCCAGGCTGGAGTGCAGTGGCACAATCTTGGCTCACCGCAACCTCCAGCTCCTGGGTTCAGGCCATTCTCCTGCCTCAGCCTCCCGAGTAGCTGGGACTACAGGTGCCCGCCACTACGCCTGGCTAATTTTTATTTTATTTTTTTTGTATTCTTTGGTAGAGATGGGGTTTCACTGTGTTAGCCAGGATGGTCTCGATCTCCTGACCTCGTAATCCGCCCTCCTCGGCCTCCTAAAGTTCTGGGATTACAGTTGTGAGCCATCGGGCCAGGCCGTTTTTGTTGTTTTTATTCCTCCTAATTTCACTAGAATGGCAACATTTTGTGGTATCCAGTCGGATACTACATTTGACCTTGACCTTTTACATTTGCCATTTGACATTGTTATAGCTCCTGGTGTTGGTACATTTTATTTTTATTAATAAATACTTAGCTGCAGTAACATCCCAACTAAACTTTATTAGTCCTGAAATCTCTGAAAGAAGTAGTATGATAACTTCAATTATTGAAAACTTATAAAAACTGAACATTTGATTTGGATAACAACCTTATTTAACCAATATGCTGTACTTTCTTTGGACTTGCATAGCTCAGAAATTATAGAATCCAGTAGGCATATGTGTGAAGCCTTCTATTCTACCTGTTAACTGTCATTTTATGATCCTTGTTCTTTACCTGCAAAATTTTGTTTTATTACCTACTTCTCAATATTGCTGAAGGATTAATTATGGAAACTTCTATATTTAAAGTAAATAAATCTTACTTTTCTATTCTTGATAGCTTTTGTTAAAATTTGTCCCTAAATTAAACTTTTAAGAATTTAGAAACTTCTACAATGTACATTGTATTTAATATTAAGTATCTACATCAGAAGGATCAGGTATCAATAGACACTGTGAAATGTAATTCCATGTAATAGATCTATATCACAGACTTGAGCATTCATGTGCATTATATGCTCCATGTTACTATCACCATATAAAGAATTCAGCACACAAATGTTAAATATTTTCGTATTTCTGTTCAGTGGTCTATGTTACAACACAATAAAATATAAATCAGTTGGCTGATGGGGTTAATTTTCTTAAATGCCAGAATTACATATCAAGGTCTCTTAACTCCTGCTCGGAAGTTGTTTTTCATTAAAATACGAAAAGTGGAGATGGTCTATCCTCCGAGCAGAAGTTGTATCCAAAATAATGTTAGCCTCCACAGAGAGCGTATCCAGATGATTTAGATTGTGGGCTAAAATTAGGTTCCTTTGGAATCAGTTCATTCATCCTGACCTATCAATTGTTAGCAAAAATTGTTGCTAATATTTCACACCATTATCAAAAAGTTGCATTTGATTTGGAATTTCAGACTTTTCACTCATGAGAGCATTAATCACATATAAATCTATTCCCCACATGCATAATTTGAGTAAAGACTAAGTGTAAACTAATCTGGAATGTGTGCTAACTTGGTGACAACTACAGCACAGTTTGACTCAGCAATCACTGATATATTTTGCAATTATTTTCAATCATAGATATTCAACTGTTCTTGTAAATGACAGATTGAAAACCTGGGGCATCGTTCTCTGATTTGATCATCATCTCCTTGAGATGCTCAATCTAGGAAAGAACACTGCTGAGCTGAAAGTGCCTGTGAGTGAATAAAGACTTCTGCTAAACACATGTGGAGTTTTCTGCACATGCCACATTTTCTTCTTATTCTGACAACAATTTTGAATACAAGTGTTGATGATCACAGGGAAGAGGGAGAAAAGAGTAAGTCTTTTCATGTTGTTATGGCAGAAAACTCCTTGAATCTTGTACTTTATTGGTATTATGCCATCACCTGTAAATGACAGTCAAAAAACATTTGTATCTCTCTGTATATAAAAGGAAATAGAGTACAAGATTTCTCAAGACAACTGTGATTCTTTCTTTTTACATAACTTTATAATGTATGTCATCGTTGGCAAATATATCAATTTTAAGCCATATGGCAGTTTTTCTTAGCACAGAGATTGTGTTTGTTTACCAAAACAATGCTGATATGCCTTTTTAGTTGTTTGATCCTAGCTTGGTAGACCGTGAAATGAATTATGTTATAAAAAAGAAAGGAAGAATTTCATATTTCCACCAACTTCTGGTGATGAAAGAAAGAGGTGAACATAGATGAGAAAGAAATGATCTCAGTAAACTGATGAGAGTATGAAGATTCAAGACATAGCTCTCAGCATTTTCAGACTCAACACCTCAAAAGAAATAAAATTAATTTATATAAAGAAATATATGCATCACAATATGTAAGACTGTAAGTATGTGTAATACAATCACATAGTCTGATACCTGTAGTTGTCATAGAAATGATGAATAAACCCTTTTGTTATTATGAAATATCTCTCTATCTCTGGCATATTATTTGCTTTAAAATCTGGCAAGCAATATTATTTGACTTAAAATATAGTGTGCGGATATTTTTTGATATTATTTATGGCTATTCCAGCTTTAATATGATTACAGTAATCATGAGACCCATATTTTATCATTTTACTATAAGTATATGTGCCTTCATATTTCAAATGCGTTTCTTATATGCAGAGTATAGATATGGGTTCTGTATTTGTATGCAGCCTGACTTTCGATTGTGTTGTTCAGACCGCTTAGACTCCATGTGATTATTGATAAAGTTAGGTTAGGTTGAAGTATATTATCTTGCTATTTGTTTTGTTTTTTTGTTTTGTTTTGTTTTGCCCCCTATGTTTCTTGTTCCCTTTTTCCTCTTTTTTTTTTTTTTTTTTTTTTTTTTTTTTTTTTTTTTTTCCACCCTACTTTTGATTTTCCTTTTTTTCCTTTTTTTTTTTTTTTTTTTTTTTTTTTTTTT
>NW_016816251.1:35013-65387 GCF_001698545.2 Rhinopithecus bieti
ATTTTAATTTATAAACTATAAATGCCTTTTAAACAAAATGCTGTTGATTGCTTTAGGAGTTATTGTATACCTGCTAACTTGCCACATCATCTCAAGTGATGGGCTTTCAGTTTCTTTGTGCTTAGGATGTCCTGAATTGTTATTTTCATCAAATTTGGCTAATCATTGGATAATCATAATTTATTTTTCAATAAATTTTTATGTCTCATTTCTCTATCCTCTCCTTAGGAATCCAACCACCCATGATTTAGACTAACTGAAGTTGTCCTACAGTTCACTGATACTCTTTGTTTTATATCTGTTTGCTCTCTGTATCATTTAAATAGTCTCTATGGCTTTTTCATCAAGTTCACTAATTTTTTCTTCTTAAATTATCTGAACTTAATTCAGTCAGCGTATTTTTTTTCTTCTCAGTAATCATATATTGTATCTTTAAAAGTTTTTTGTGTCTTTAAAAAAGTTTTCATAGTCTCTACTTAACTTTTTCATGTACTGAATATGTTTATGGTAGCTGTTTAAATATCCTTGTTTGCCAGAGTCCAGCATCTGCATCAGTTTTCGCTCAACTTTGACTGATTTATTTTTCCTCTAATTTAGAATATCATTGTGTTGTTTCCTCTACAGCCTAGTAATCTTCGATTAGATTGTAAATTTTACCCTGTTGGGTGTTGAATATTTTTGTATTCTTTTACATATTCTTGAGTGTTGTTCTGGCACACAATCATTTTACTTAATTAGCTTGATACTTTCAGGTCTTGCTTTTAAGATTTGTTTGGCAGAAGTACAGCCATGTTTGATCTTGACCTAATTCTTCCCCACAACTTAAGGCCTTTCTCTGTTTTCTACCCTATGTCTAAGGAATTATGAGATTTTCCTCATCTGACTGACGAAAAGGGACACCCACACCATATGAGTGACTGATATCTCTCTTCTCATCCTTTCTGACTCCTCTTTTTTTTTTTTTTTTTTTTTTTTTTTTGATATTGTGACATGCACACGCTAATAAATTTTCCACTGAATACCTGAGGAGGATCCTTGGCAGAGTTTCGGTGTTCTTTCTCTGTGAACTTTTTCTTTTCTTGTACTCTGTGCAGCAACCTCTGGTTACCTTGTTTTCTCTGAACATTCAGCTCTGTCTTCTGCTAGCTCTGCTATGCGCTCCCCTCCACACGCTGCAGCATGGAGACTTCCTCAAAGCAGTGAATTGGGACAATCGCAGGAGCGAACTTATTGGTTTCCTGCCTCTCTGGGATCACTTTCCTTTGTTGCCTGATGTCCAATAACTTGAAAGCTCTGTAGTTTCATATATTTGGTTTGATTTTCGCTTGTTTCAGATGAAAGAGAAATTCCAGGTCATGTTATTCCACTTTAGCTGGAAGCAGAATTCAAGTTTTCATTAAAAAATATATATATATATGTTATATATAGAAATACATATATTTCTACTGGGCATGGAATCCTAGGATAGCAGGTTTTTTCTCTTGTGAAGACAGTCCTTTTTAAAATTCTGAAATCGCATTATTTCTTGCAAAGCTAGCTATCAGTCTTATTGTATCTTCTCTGTAGAATATATTTTCCTCTGGTTGTATTTAAGATTTTTTTTCTTTTTATTTAAATGTTTTTACTGTAACATATCTAAATATGGTTTCATTGTTATTTATATTGCTTGGGTGTGCAATAATTCTTAATATTATTTGTGTGTGTATGTGTTTCTTGAGAACTCTGAGCCATCATATCTTGATATACTGTTCTTTCCATTTTTTTCTCTCTGCTGTACTTTGAGAACTCAGATTGTTAGTATGCTATAATATATTATAAATTGTATTTCCTGCATCTCTTTCACTTTTCTCTCTTTGTCAGACTTTTGCTTTCCTGTATTTTGTGTACTTATTTTTTTTTCTTCTTTTTTAGTTTCCAGACTATCTTTTCTGTTGTGGTTAATCTTTGTTAAACCCATTCATTAAATGTGTAATTTCACTTATAAATTTTTCAAATCTATAATTTTCATTAAAAAATTATGTAGTTTGCATAGAGCTGTGAGAGCACACTATCTTGTCATTAGTAATCTCTAAGATAGTAAACATACTATTTTTTAGAACCCACACCTGATAACTCCGTTTATTCTTCCTCTCCATATTAATTCTGATACCATGCCTTTAATTATTCATGTTTATTTTGAAATGTGGTCTGACAAGGCATAAAATAGAGATAATGTGAGGCTTAGGATATTGCTTTATTTTTCAAGAATGCATATTTGTGAGGATAAAATAGGTCCTTTGCAGACCAAGACCACCTTTATATAATCAAAGCCTGAAACAAAGCATCAATTCCAATGATGCGTCTCCTCTGAACTGACACAAATCTGTCTTTTTAACTCCAAAATCTTTAATTCTGTAGCTATTTATATAATTAGGCTTCTACATAATTTTTAGTCTTCCTGGATGATGTTCCTTCACCATACAATTTCACATCTCTCTGCTGTGGCATGTACTGCTCCCTTTAACGGAAATGGCATTTCCCACTCCTGTAAACAGCATGCTCATGTTTTACAACCCAGATTAAATGGTGCCTACTCTGTAATACCTTCCTTCTCCCACATTGCCAGGGCAAATAGCTTATTTCCCTAGATTCTCATAGACTTTTTAGTAAAATTGCTTGGCTAGTAATTTCACTTTCTATTATTAGATATCTCTTGTACCTTTAAAACATGAAGTGTTTGAGGAAAGAACTAGGTCAAAATTGTAATTGTAATAGGAGACCAAAACCTCAAAATCCTTATGTCCCAAATGTGTAGTGAATTAGCTGAAATATACTAGGCTACCTAATAATGTTTGCTGAATAGTGGTTCTGGGGTTGCATTGCTGTGTTCATTAGGACATTTCATGCCTTGTAGCATTCTCTGGAAATGTACTTCTGTGATCTCTGACCAAATCTAACTGGAACACTTCTGTATTAAAGGGCTGTGAATCCCTAGGCAGTGATTTCAGCATGCTTCCATTCTTCTGCCAAATCTAAACGGAATGCTGTCAAAAGCATTGCCCTAGGGTTAAAATCAGATACAGAAAATCTAAGTGTTTCCAAGAATTCAGGCTAATTCCCAGTAGTTATTCTCGTTCCAATTTCTGCTTTCAAATGATTAGAAAAGATACAGCAAAATAAGATAAAATGTCTATTTCCATATAGTATAGATTGAAAAAAAAATCCTTATATAGGAACTAAATCCTTATATAGGAACTAAATCTGAGCTCAAATTTATATAGAAGCATAGACACTTAAATTTGAGCTCAGATGTAGCTGACTTTTCAATATGCCAAAATGAATCTAAGAAGCTAATTGAGTGGTGGGATAGCTGGATTGAAATCAGAAATATGAACATAAAAAGTTAAACCAATTCATTTGGGCCAGGACCCAATAAAAGTGATTAGAAAAAGTTTGGGGAGACAGCATCTGGCATGTTTCTGGAATGAATGATAGCAAAGGCTAAGTGAAAACACTTTTGAAGATACTGTCCTGGACACACAGCATGAGAAAGTATGTCTGCTATGTAGGGATAAATAATACATTTAGGAGTTGCATGGCACTCTTTTCATTCAGAGAAGTAAAAGATGCTAAAGGGAAATATTAGCAGGTGGAAGTCCTCTATGTTCTTGGAGAGATCTGACAAGAAAAACAGAAGGCTGTAATATTGTAGGAATTGGATATTGAGCTCTTCACAATTTAAATTTGATTTTTGTTATTGATTCCACCCTAGATATCTGTAAGTATATCTCTATATACTTATATATGTATAAGTATATATATATTTTATATATGATATATATATATCTATGTATACACATATAAGTACACACACACTGTATTTCAATAATGCTTTAAAACTCTTATTTTTAAAAAATAAAAAAAAATCATAAATAAAATCTAAAATCTTAACATTTCTGAGAAGGCCCTGACCGACCTCTTCAAACTTATCTCATGAAAGACGCTCCGTGGTTTGCTAACTCCAGGTACAATGACTTTGGTTTAAACCTTTGACCTTTTCATACTCCCTCTCCTCTTTACCTAACACACCATGCCTACCTGTTACAGATTATAATATTATCCAAATTGCTTTTTAATATATATTACCAAATTATTGACATCATGAACTAAATGTTAAACTCATTGAGAGGGACACTGTAGATATTTACTTGGCATTTTATCTTCAGAACCTAGTAAAATAAATGGCTCATCTGGGTTCATAAGAGCAAAAACTCAAGAAAAAAGGACAACCAGAGAAAAACTCATTAGGACGGAGTACAAGCCAAACTTTTGGATATTGGATAAGAATAGTGTTACCAATACCTAAGGGAGAGAAGGACACAACAAAATTGGCAGAAAGATGGCTGAACTGCCTGTCTAGGACTCTAGATAGAAGGTAAAATTGCAACCTTTAGCAAAATGATATTTTTATTTGATAATAATATAAAATAAATGAATAAGTTAATGTTTACTGAGACTAAACCATATGTCAGAAGCTTGTCTACACATGTTAGCTATCTTATGCGAGACACACATCATTATTATCCTTAATTTTGAAATAAAAACACTAAAGAACACCATTGTTTTCTTATCCGGAAATATTCTTGCAGCTACATCTAGGCAGTAACAGAGCTTAAATATGAACCCATGCATTAGTGCATAGCATATACTCTTTGCTTGGATTGACATTCTATTTTATGAAAGTCTACTCACACTATTTAAAGAACATAAGCTACAACTTATTGGTGAAGGATGGTTATTATAACACAAATACAGGGTAGTGCTGACTAAAGTCTATTGTAATCACTTGCTAACATGCATTAGACATTCCTTTTATAAAGAGCAATAATTATACTTTATTAATCTCTATTTCCTAGAAACTTACTACACCTTACCCAAAGCAAACATTCAATAAACAATGGCTTACTAGGTATTTGAGATTTTGTTCCAATGTAATGTTATTTAAATCAGATCTGTTCACTCTCAAAGACACTTGAGATTATTTCACACGAAAAAAAGAAAAGAGTGTGTGTGTGTTCATTTGTGTGTGTATGAGCCAAATATGCAAATATAATCGCTGCTATGTGATTACATCTTAAATGTATATGCAATAGATATGTCAAATATTCACTTAAAAACCTGTGGAAACCTCATTCAAAAGAAGAAGACAGACCGACCAATTTCCTTTTACTTTGTGCTGGCTTAGCAAATTAACAACCAAAACATGAATGCATGCACACAAAAAATTAGATATTGAAAAAAGCAAATTATTAATGAATTACATATTAAATTATCTTGAAGGTAATCATTAAGCAATGTTATTAGAAGCCTATGTCCTTGTGCTTTGAAAAGAGAATATTATTTTAATTTTTGATACTCAAAATCAGAAGAGGATCACATCCATCAACTGAGAAAACTAATCAAGATTATTTCACCTGTTTTCACAAGTTCATGATTTTCATAACATTATAGAGAATGGATAGAAACTCTAATACAATTCACCATTTTACATTCTGTGCATTAACAGGGTATCTCAATGCACTTCATGATTTAAAATTTTATGTAAATACAGATTATTCATTCTATGTTTTATCTTCCATTAGTAGCAAATATTTGGTATTTGAAAAAGTTCAGAGATTTGATTGATATTAGCCAATATTTATCCAAGTATTTAGTACTATAAATGGTATGTGTAATAGACGTGGAGATCAGTACTGCCAAGAAAGCATACTTACTTTGACCCACACATAGATGACTCAATTTTTTTAGGATGTATTGTGTTCTGTTATTTTGAGTCAGAAGTATAAAGCTGAGAGCTTCACATAGTTACTCAAATACCAATTTGCAAATCAGAAAATGAGAGTCAATATATTTAATTACCTAATATTTCTGTATGCAGCAGGAAAACTTCTGGGGAAATTATGGGAGTCAAAGAATCTGGGTTGTCTGGTAGAAGACTGTGGACAAAATTTCAAACCAGAAATTCAGATCCACTCCATATTGTGAATCAAACTGGCAAGCTATTTGTGTATAGATTCCATGGTAAAGTAAGTCCCTCACTGGTGGTTAGGATCTCTTGAATATATAAACTCTTATGGGTAACAAAGGCTTCTTTTAGGATATGTATCCATTAGGGGCTGGATTGTAAATTATACCCTGGCAAATGTGTCACAGAAGAAAATGTTTCCCTTCTTTATAAATCACAAACACATTTTTAAGAAATAAAATGCTGTTCCCTCCAGTTAATTCTATAGAAGAATCTCAAAGTGGGGACAGGGAAAATCTGATCCCTGAAGTTTCCTTTTACTTTGGATATCTCTCTTTTTTATTATAAAAATGTGAGTTATCCCAGAAAAGGAATGTGAATGGTGTAGGCCTGTTATTTTTTCGCACTTAGACCTAAAACTTTCTCTCCCTCCAACTCTCCCAAAACACTGTCTGCTGGTCAACACTATGAGAAAACATACATTAGAAAGCATTGCGTAAAGTAAATCTTCTCACTTACACATTATGAATTCATTTATTGAATTTGTTGGTCTCACCCTGTACATGTTTTTGGCTTTCTTCTTTGGGTAAGTGATCTCTTATTGCCTAGCACACTACGATGTCTGTTATGAAAATCTGGGTCCCAGAGATGGATACAAAGAAAAATACAGAAGCATTGAAAGCTATCATAAACATTCTTGAGAAGGTCTTTGTGTGGAAATAAGCTCAAATTATTTGGGTAAATACTAAAGAGCATTATTCCTTGATTACATGGGAAGACAGTTTAGCTTTGTAAGAAAGATCAACCGTTTTCCAAAGTGACCGTACCACTGCACCAGCAGTGAAAAAGAATTCCTGTCACTCCACATCCTTGCCTGCATTTGGTGTTGTCAGTGCATTAGATATTAGTCTTTCTAATAAGCATGTAGTGGTATCTCAATTTTGTATTAATTTGCAATTCCTAATAACATATGATGTTGAACATCCATTTACATTTGCTATATCTTCTTTAGTGAGGTATCTGTTCAGATCAGATCTTTAGCCCAGAAAATGGACTAAAGAGTCCACTTTCTAAATTGGGTTGCTTATTTACTTTTGGGTTTTAAGGGCTATTTTTATATTTTTCATTAAAGACCTGTGCTATATAAGTGTTTTGCAAATGTTTTCTCTTAGTCTGTGGCTTGCCTTTTCATTCTTTTTAACAATGTCTGACTGAGCAAACATAAATGATTTTAGTAGGTTTACTGAGTTCTGCAACTACAGATATTATGTATCTCAATATGACCTAGACCACTGAGTCTTTAGAAATTCTAACAAGATGGAAGTCTCTGAATTTGGTGAGGTGTAGTTCATTTTCTGCCATGTTTATGGTATATGATGGTTTTTTGCTACTTCCTCCTTTCTAGGTTCATTAGCCATGATGCTAGCCATTAAACCAAGATGTCCTGTGAAAGCATAAAACAATCAATATCACTTCAATTTAGGAAGAATTGGCATGGCCCTGAGAAAGACAGTGATATGTTTCTGTTGTCCACTGAGATTGCTTCTGGTGGTTTTGCTAAATCACATAGAGGCAAAAGCACTGACAGCTCATTAGTTTCATACCATATGCCAGGGCTGTGTTAACTTTCTCCATAAAAGACACAAAATTTGGAACAGCAGCTGTAATTGGAGTCACCCCGTTTATGATAATGTGCTGTAGTTGACCAAGGCTACCCAATTTCTGCATAGGCCTAATTACTGAACTCAATAAAGTGAGAGGGAGGACTGAAGACCTCTCCTTTTATCATATATTTAATGCTGCCCCTAGGAATGTCATATTGCTTTAGATTCCAAGTTTTATATGAATTATAAATTTCAGGCCACCTGTATTACTCTGAAGCTCTTGTTACAGATTTCAATATTTGCACCTGAGTGAAGTCCCAAATGGAGTGTTTGTTGCTCACCTCACTCTCAGTTTGATTAATTAGTTCTCCTCCTA
Source organism: Rhinopithecus bieti (assembly GCF_001698545.2). Classification (NCBI taxonomy): domain Eukaryota; kingdom Metazoa; phylum Chordata; class Mammalia; order Primates; family Cercopithecidae; genus Rhinopithecus; species Rhinopithecus bieti. The sequence goes on from NW_016816251.1 coordinate 42,998, forward strand.
TTCAACATTTTTCTCTTCCCCTCTCTTTCCTCCCCTCCTCCTTGCCCTACTTTTGCTTCTTTTTCTTCTTTCTGTATTTATTTTCTGCCTCTTCTTTCATCTCACCCACCTTCTTTTTTCTTGAAAATATTTTGCACTTTTCTGTGTCACAACAGTACCTAAGTGTGTTGTGGGATGTCCACCTTCTAATTGCATTACAACAGGAGACCTTGATATAATATCTTGTGCAGCCTCCTGCCAGAAGTGTAATTAAAAATATGAAGTCATTGCTCATTAGAATACAATACATGATTTAAAAGTCACTAGAAACTCAAGCTGTGGTAATATCCTCTGCAACTTCAGAACTTTTACTTTCATTTTGAAACAAACTTTATAGCGACGGTTTCTTAGATTAGACATATCCTTTACTCTTGTCATTTTTAGCATCTATTTAGATATCAAATTTTAAATCTCTCCATACTTTACTTGAAGTAGTTGTTTTTATGTGGCTTTCCCTATGTGTGTAGCTATTTTATATATAAAAGTAATTAATATGACAGTTTTTAATAAACAGAAATAAGCTATTTTTCTCTTAGTTCCAGCATTTAGACTTTCCAGGTATCAATAGCAAGTTTGAATTTATCCTGCCTCTTCTGACTGACCCTATGTTTAGCTATGAACAACAATCATTCTCACTTTTAGGTGTTTTAATCAGCATTACAGAGTCATACTTTTCCAAACAGTAAAATTTATCAATTTCAAGTACATAATTCAATGAGTTTTGACAAATGTATGCATGCTGTTGTATAAACACCCTGTGATTCATGATGTAGAGAACACATCCTCCACCCCATGAAGTTTCCTTATGTCCATTTACAGTCAATTCTCTCCCCACATATTCAGATCCTGACTACAGCTCTGCATTATTTCAATATAATTTTAGTGTCTTTAAAAATTTTATATCAATGAATTATATAAATGTAGTCTTATGTGTTCAGCTTCTGAAATTGTTTCTTTTTTCAAGTTCATAATTGTTTCTTTTTCAAGTTCATATAGGTTTCAGTGGTTTGTTTCTTTTTAAATACATATTATTGTATAGAACCAACGATCTGTTCATAAGTTGATAGACATTTGGTTGATTCCAGGATTTGACTATTGTAAACAAAGCTGCTATGTACAAAAATGTGCAAATCTTTGTGTGATCATATGCTTTCTTTTCTATTGACAGGATTTTTGAGATTACTGGATTGAAATATGTTTAGTATATTAGTTGGTTCTATTAAGTTGGTGCAAAAATAATTGGTGTTTTGCCATTACTTTTAATGGCAAATTTTTTTTGCACCAACCTAATGGTGCTGCTATTAAAAACTACCTGATACTGGGTAATTTATAAAGAAAAGAGGTTTAATTGGCTCATAGGTCCACAGGCTGTACAGGGAGCATGGCTGGCAGGCCTCAGGGAACTTAACCTTATGGCAGAACACCAAGGGGAAGTAAGCGCCTTCTTTACATGGCAGCAAGAGAGAGAGATTATGAAGGGGAAAGTGCCACACACTTTCAAACAACCAGATTTTGTGAGAACTCACTATCACGAGAAAAGAAAGGGGGAAATCTGCCTTTATGATCCAATTGCCTCACACTACACCCCTTCTCCACCATTGAAGATCACAATTCAACATGGAATTTGCGTGGGGAAACAGAGCCAAACCGTACCATTTCACTTTATAAGAAACTGCTACATTATTTTCCAAAAGTAGCTGTACAATTTTGAATTCTTAAAAGAAATATATAAGAGTTTCAGTAACTCCACATTCTGTTTAACACTTGGTATTGTCAATTTAAAAAAAAGAAATGGCCACAGTAGATGTGAAGTCGTAACCCATATTGTTTTAATTTGCATGTTTCTAATGGCAAAAGATGTAAAGCATCTTTCCATATGCTTACTGTCTTTTGAATATGAAAGGTAAATTTGTACGCAATTATTTTGTCCACTGTATTTATTTGATGGTCTTTCTGTGCAATAGTATCAAAATACTTCTTTTATAACTGGGAAGAGTCATTTATCATTTATGTTTTGCAAATATTCTCTCTTACTTTGTGTGTTTATTGTTTTTTATTTTGCTAAAGAACATTTAAGAAGGAAATGTTTTCATTTGATAAAGTCTAGTTTACCACTTTTATGCTTCATAATGTTCATATTAACCTATGAAATTTTCTCCCAATCTAAGATCCTGAATATTTTATCCTGTATTATCTTTCAGAAGTTTTATAATTTAGGCTCTTAGATTAGGTGTATGATTAGCTTTAAGACATTTATGGTATGAGTAGATGTAGGTCAGAAGATGCAAGGTAGTATTTATGTAGGATGAACAAATCTAGAGGTATAATGTACAACATGAGGACTATAGGTAAAGCAGTTGTATTGTATTTGTGGTTCATGCTGAATGAATAGATTTTAGCTGTTCTTGCCACAAAAAAACCTAAACAAAATTGGGTAAATATGTGAGATTATAGGATATGTTAATTTCCTTCATTATAGTAACCTTTTTATCCATATGTAACCCATAACTTCACAGTTTACATCTTAAATATATACAGTATAATTTTTTTAAGTGTCCATTTTATTGCTCATAGATATCCAATTTTTCAGCACTTTTTGTTGCAATGACAATCTTTTCTTCTTAAATTGACTGCTTTGTTTAAATGAATAGGCCATATATGCAATTTATTTCTGAATTCTTCTTTCTAGTCTATTGATCTATCTGTCCATCCTTAGATCAATACACTGATGTCTAACCTTACGCCAGATTAGTGTTGGCTTGATGGGGAAAACTCACATTGTGTATTGGAGAAAAAAAAGTGAAATTTGTGGCCAGAACGACAATGGGTTAGCACCTCCAATCTATCAATTCCTCCCTGAGTGTTGTTTGTAACTTTTCTTCTCCTAATATCAATTACTTAGTGTAAGATTGTTGTATGAAATAAATAACATCGCATTATACAAAGTGTGTTCCAGTACCTAGTAAATTAGAAAACACTTCATATATATACTTTTTTATCCTTTGTTTAGGATAATTTAATAGAAAAAAGATTAACTACAGTGTTTGTGATAGTAACACCCACATTATGAATTCATGAAAAGGAAAATCAGAGCTCAGTTTTTCAGCTAAACATGTACTTCTACTTTGCTACAATAAATTCTACTCTATTTCAGTCAAGATTGGCATATTTGACCATGCTTGATTGATATAATAACAAATTAAAATCATAATTTACTATAGCTTCAAGTGGCATCTTTTTCTAAGAATTATCCATTTCTTGAGTCATACAAATGGTATACAAAATATAGTAACAATGTTCTTTTCAGAGTACTGAATAAAATAGAGCTTTGTTCAACATTTTTATATGTTTGCATTAGAGAATAGTGGCCTAATTTAGAAAACATTTGCTATTTTGTGGTTGACATAAGTCACAAACTAACTTATACATTCTATTTTATCCTACTATAAAACTCATTTCATGAATACTGGGAAGACACTTAACTAACAAAACAGCACCAAGTATTTGAATAGATGTTTTGAAATATGGTAGAGAATGAAAATTCAAAGGAAGTCTGGGTATTAGAATTTAGTAAAATGATTATTTATGTGTGTTTTGTAACTTCAAGACCCAGAATGCCATATAATTGTAAAATTCGTGGTAACTACTGTCTACATCTTACTGCCTAAGACCTCACAGGTTAAATGGGCACATACGTACTGTCTGAAACATACAAAGCTGTTCTTTTACTCTGGTTATACAATATTTTTATATTTTTTAAGTGAAAATGGTTTTATTATTTTATTTTATTAAGAAACATTTAAGAAGGAGACATTTTCATTTGATAAAGTATAGTTTACCTCTTTCATGCTTCATAATTTTCATATCAATCTATGAAATTTTCTCCCAAACCAAGATTCCAAATATTTTCTCCTATATTATGTTTCAGAAATTTTATAATTTTAGATCTTAGATTAGGTGTATGATTAACTACATGGTTAATAGTAAAACTCACCGTTTGTTAAAAACTAGTCAGTGGTAAACTACATGGAAAATGGTAATGACTAACTTTCCTGAATTAGTAAATTCTGTGTTTTACATATCTAAAGATATCAATAGATCTAGACCAATTTGAGGACCAAAAATATTTGGTCATTATATATTCAGAAATTTCAGCTTCTTTTCTCAAAGATACAGAATAGCGGAGATTTTAGAAAAATCCTAAATCATTCTAGTTGTGATAGCTATGTTTCCCATTATTATGGGGCAACGTTAATTAAAAATCATAAAAATCTAATTATTAAAAGTAATTCATCTTATATTTTTCCTTAAATGGGCTTAATTTCCAATATGGTTAGTGGACACCTTCATAAGTTATTCAACTCTCTACCATTTGAATTTTAAGATGGGTAAATTAATTTTATTTTACTTGGTTTTAAAAATTTACTGATGACAGCTGGAATACACTATCATCTCTATTTTTTTAATCAAATAATGCTTTATTTTTGTCTTAACCTCTCTTCTTGTATAGTTTGTCAGTTTTAGATTGACTCAGGGTTTTGTTACTCAGATATTTTTAGATTGTGCACAAATTATAATGTAACAGTTTAATGAGTTTCAAAAGTGAATATGCCCGTGAAACCATTGGGTTTAGGATACACATACACACACGTGTGCGCACACACATAGAAAAGGAGAGAGAGAGAACATGAAATCACTGGCATTTCAGAGGTGGCCATTGTTTACTTCCCTAGTCACTAGTTTTCCCAAAGGAAACCACTCTTTTAACATCCATAATCAAATATTATATTTTCTGGTTTTTAATTTTATATAAATGAAATGAAACAGTACTCATGTCCTTATCTTTCAATGAATACATTTATAAATGTTGTACACTCAGTATTAAAACTGTTTATCCTCAATACTTTATAACAATGTATTCAGATAGTATAATAATACCACAATTAATTCATCATTTTGTTGTAAATGAGTATTTATAAATTTTCCAGTTTGGGGCTATTACATATTATACTGCTATACCATTCTTGTGCGTGTATTACAATGAATTTAAATATTTATTTGGGTATTTGTGCAGGATTGGAATTACTTGTTCATAGTAGATAATTCCAAGCATTTTTCTAAAGGGTTGAATCCAATTTGTACTACCTCAAAAATGTGTTAATATTCCAGTTGCTCCTCTGTTTTATAAAAACTTTTCAATTATATGTTTTATGTTGGTAATGCTAGTGCATATGCAGATATATCTTACATAATTTTAATTTTCATTTTTTTGATGTCTAATGATGTTGAGGACCTCTTCATGTGTGTATTGGCTATTGGTCATTCTTTTTACATAAAACTTCTATCTATTAAAGTCATTGAACCAGTTTTCTTTTGGTTTCTCATTTTTTTTCTTACCTGCTTTTTATCCTGATTAATTATTCATGAAATTAATAAGCCTACTGCAAATTCTTTTTTTTTTTTTAATGCATGGGTTTTGTTTATTTAAAACCTGGAAGAAAGCATACTAAACCACCAACAGTGACTGTCTCTGCAGAATGGGATGGAGGGGCTTGGGGGAGCACATGAAAATTTTCATTTCTGTTTTAAATATTTCAGTGTCACCCCAATAATGGGTACATACTCAAAAGAAAGTAAACCATTCTACCGCAGGATGCATGCAGCCGCATGTTCACTGCAGTGTTATTCACAATAGTACCAGACATGGAATCAACCCAGGTGGCCATCTACAGTGGATTTGATAAAGGAAATATGGTACATATACACCATAGAACACCATGCAGCCACACAAAAGAGTGAAATCATATCCCTTGCAGCAACATGGATGCAGCTGGAGGCCACCATTTCAAGCAAACTAACACATAAACAGAAAACCAAATCCTGCACTTTCCCATTTATAATTGGGAGCTAAACACCGAGTGCACATGGTCGTAAAAATGGGAACAACAGACACTGGGGAATATAAGAAGGGGTAGGAAAGGAACTAAGGGCTGAAAAAAACTAATTCAAACCTCAGCATCCCACAATATACCTATGCAACAAACCTGCACATGTATCCTGATTCTAAAATAAAAGTTGAAAAAAAAAATCAACATCACTTGTTTCATCTTATAAGGACATTGTAAAATACCAGTAATAAAACTAAGAGCTAGGAAAAGAAAAAAAGGGGAAAAAGAAACTAACTCTCACCAGAGACCTGTCCTGCCCACTTCTGGAGTATAAGTAAGCCCAGGTTAATACTTTAAAGCCCCCAAAGCAGCATCATTCCCACCACCTTATCAGATCCGCAAAGCAAGACTTCTAACTTGGCAGAAAGGGGTAATTATTGCAGGTAGTTATCCTGAAAATGGGGAAACTGAGACTCAGTGCAGTGACTTCCCCAAGGGCCCACAGGAAGTGGTGTCCCTGCAGAGATAGAGAGGGAACCCAGCTCTCTGGAATCTCAGGCTGCTGCTCCTTCTGCTGCAATTCCACAAGTAACAGGAGCAGGTGCGGCCCTGTGTTTACCACCACGGGCCAAATATGTGACCCTGTTCAAGTTTGTGCCTCAACTCCTTCAATTCCTCTTCATCTTTCACTTTTTCAAAGTTGGTATTCATCTTTCTATGTAGTTTTCATCCTTCTAGCTCTTCTTTTCTGAAGGCAACACATTTTAGAAAAAGCAGGGACTTGAGATCTGACTGTCACTCCCCAGCTCAAGTGGCTTCACCTCTCTTGTCCTCATCAGACAGAGAGAAGGAAGCAGGCACACCCCAAAAGCAGGTTCAGAGCAAACCCACGCCACTGGGAGAAACTGAAGAATAACAGGAATGTCTAAATGCATATTTCTTTTAATAGTTTTTTAAAAAGTATAGTTAGATTGTAGTCCAGTTATTGATTTTATGCCTTGATGGTTTTGCACTTTTGGAGTCATTGTTAAAAGTCAGTTCCTGCCAGATTCATAAAGATTTATTCTACATTTATATATTTATATCATTGATTTGTATCTACAGTGTGAGATGGGGTAAAGATAAATATTTTCATTTCTTTTTTTTGTTTTTGTTTTTGTTTTTTTTTTGAGAAAGAGTCTTGCTCTGTTGCCCAGGCTGGAGTGTAATGGCACTATCTCGGCTCACTGCAATCTCCACCTCCTGGGTTCAAGGGATTCTCCTAACTTAGTCTCCCTAGTAGCTGGGATTACAGGCAAGCACCACTATGCCCAGCTAACTTCATATTTTTAGTAGACATGGGGTTTCACCATGTTGGTCAGGCTAGTCTCTAACTCCTGACCTCAAGTGATCCACCCACCTTGGTCTCTCAAAGTGTTGGGATTACAGGCAAGAGTTACCACACACAGAAATTTTCAAATGTTTATTCAACCAGCATCAAATTTGAAAACACTATCCTTTTCTGTATATAGAACTGTCCTTTTCACCATAATCATGAAATTATTTATATGTCATCTGTCCCTAATCTCGAAATAATTTTCCACTGGTTTATTTGCATATTCTTATAGCAATGCCACACTCTAATTTTTTTAAAACCTGGTAATATACATTCCCTAGATTTGTTATTTTACATAATTGCCTTGGTTATTTTACCTCTTTTATTCCATGCATATTTGATAATCAGTTTATCAATTTCAAATAAAAACAAACAAGCAATTTTAAAAGGAATTAAATTTCCTCTGTAGAAGCACTTAAGAAAAACTATTATTAACAAAATTTAATTTTTTAATCTATGAAGATAACTTCCTCAATTTGCTTAGTTATTATTTCATTTCTATTGATAGATGTTTTGTGTGAATATGTGTGTTGTAGGTTCTAAATATCTTTTATTAGATTCATTTCCAAGTATTTGGTATATTCACTGCTATTACAAATAATTTCTTTAAAATTTCATTTTCTAAATATTAATGGTATAAAGCAAAACAATGTGATTTTTAAAGTATTATTTTATATCTAATAACTTAAAAAATCTATTTCAAATATCTGACAGTTTACTGTATTAGTCTGCGTTCTCTGGAGGGACAGAACAAATAAGATAGATGTATATATAAAGGGGCATTTGTTAAGGAGTACTGATCACACAATCATAGGGTCCCACAAAAGGCTGTTTGCAAGCTGAGGAGCAAGGAAGGCAGTCTGAGTCCCAAAGCTGAAGAACTTAGATTCTGATATTCGAGGGCAGGAAGCATCTAGCATGAGAGAAAGATGTAGGCTGGGAGGCTTAGTCAGTCTAGCCTTTTCAGGTTCTTCTGTCTGCTTTTAATCTGGCTGTGCTGGCAGCTAATTAGATTGTATCCATCTAGATTGAGGATGGGTCAGCCTTTCCCAGTCCACTGACTCAAATGTTAATATCCTTTGGCAACACCCTCACAGACACACTCAGGAACAATAATTTGCATCCTTCAATTTAATCATGTTGACATTCAATATTAACCATTACATTTATGTTTACATAAAGAAAAAAAAATTGCTTCTTGAGCTCATCTACTCTGAAACCTTGTTTTAAAAATAATTCTGATGAGTTCCAGAAAGAAACGACTTTTCTAAAGAAAACATTAGGACTGGGGTGAGAAAAATTTAATCTCTTGATATCTAGTATATTTGGCTTTCCACTGCAAACACACAGAATGTATTTTCTATTTGAAAATAAAGTAACATATATAGAAGATAATATAGAAGATAATTTATCAGAGATGTTAAATAACAATCTTTTAGATAACCAAAGATTCATTGCTCAGTCTAGAAGTAAAACTTAATCACCTACCTAAATATTAGCATATTAAAAAAATCTCAATAGTACTTTATGTCATTCTGAAAATTTATTTGGTTTTACTGAGTTGCATCATCTTTGTAGTCATAAGTATTACAAGTATTAGTAGGCAATATCATAAAAGAAACTAAGAAAACATTTTATTTATAGTCACTAATTTTAAAATGTAATAGATAACCAGAACTGTAATTTACCCCTTGATTATATATAGTCATACATTATTCTCAAAAGGTTTAATGTGCACATGATTTATTTCCCCCTGGAGTGTTACATTTTCTTTTAGCATAGAGATTATATACAGCCCAATGTATTGTATTAAGCACTCAATATTTGCTTATAAATTCACTTTGGTGGCTTAAGGCTTTTGCTATTCCTGTCCTTAAAATGAATTGGAAAATCTAATATGACTTGACATATTCAGCTCAACAAAATAGGACTTCAATAGTTTTGAAAATCCAATTTACATTTGTATGCTAATTTTAAATCGTCCAGAATTAAAAGAATCATATTCTTCAGTTTCCTTTAAGGTATCAAGTTCTGCCTACTGTTTGGTTAAATGACAACCTATTCTTTCAAAATTCTTCATCAGTTTATTATATATTTATTAAACACTAGTTATATAGATATATATGTAGATTATAGATATATATGATTTAAGGTACATGCAAGCAAATATTGGGACAAGCATTTGATACTTTTCCTTAGAATCAAGAGTAAGCAGAGGGAGCACATTTTAATTTTCTGCAACATTTTTTATGTGTGTGATTGGCCTACTTAGTAAATTTAACTTATTACGTTCACTTTAATTTAAATGAAGCTGTTTTTAAGTTTAGCCAATCAAAGCAAAACCTATCTGACAATGCCTTTAGGGTTAGAAAATCAGTACTGACATTTGAAATGTGTACACATACAAAGCTTCCAAAGGATTCACTGCCTTTAAATAACACTATTGGAAACTTCAGTGTTATAATAGGAATTAATCAGAAACAATCACATCTTACATTTTACACAGACTACACATTTACAATGATTTAAGTTTATATACATATTTACATGAATTTAGTCATATTTTTAAACCTGTATTTTGGGTCTGGGGTACTTGTAAAGTTGTGTTATATAGGTAAACTTGTGTCTCTGGTACTAGCCTAGTGCCAAATAGTTAATTGTTTTGCTCTTGTTGCTCCTCCCATTCTCCACCCTCAATTAGGCCCCAGTGTGTCTGTCATTACCTTTTTTTTTTTTTTTTTTTTTGAGACAGAGTCTCGCTGTGTCGCCCAGGCTGGAGTGCAGTGGCCGGATCTCAGCTCACTGCAAGCTCCGCCTCCTGGGTTCACGCCATTCTCCTGCCTCAGCCTCCTGAGTAGCTGGGACTACAGGCGCCCGCCACCGCGCCCGGCTAGTTTTTTGTATTTTTTAGTAGAGACGGAGTTTCACCATATTAGCCAGGATGGTCTCGATCTCCCGAGCTTGTGATCCGCCCGTCTCGGCCTCCCAAAGTGCCAGGATTACAGGCTTGAGCCACCGCGCCCGTATTAATGAGTTCTCATCATTTAGCTACCACTTATAAGTGAGAATGTGTGGTATTTCATTTTCCGTTCCTGTGTTAGTTTGCAAAGGGTAATGACCTCCAGCTCTATCCATGTTAGTGCAAAAGACATGACCTCATTCGTTTTTATGGCTGCATAGTATTTCATGGTGTATATGTACCACATTTGCTTTATCCAATCTGTTATGATGGGTATTTAGGTTGATTAAATGTTTTTGCTTTTGTGGATAGTGCTGCAATGAACATTTATGTGCATGTGTCTTCATGGTAGAATGATTTATATTCTTCTGGGTACATACCCAGTAATGGGATTGCTGGGTCAAATAGTAGTTAGGTTTTTAGCTCTTTGAGGAATCACCACATTGCTTTTTATGATGGTTAGACTAATTTACACTCCCAACAACAGTGTGTAAGTGTTTCCTTTTCTCTGCAACCTCACCAGCATCTCTTACTTTTTGTATTTTAATAATAGCCATTTTCTCCCATTCTGTAGTTTGTCTGCTTCCTTTGTCGATGGAATATTTTGCTGTGCAGACACTCTTTAGCTAAATTAGATGTAAACTGTCAATTTTTGCTTTTGTGGTGATTACTTTTGGCATCCTCATCATGAAATCTTTCCCTGTTCCTATGTCCAGAATGATATTGCCTTGGTTGTCTTTCAGGGATTTTATAGTTTTGGATTTTACATTTTAAGGCATAAACTATCTTGAGTTGATTTTTTGTATGTGGTGCAAGGAAGCAGGCCAGTTTAAATCTTCTGCATGTGGCTAGCCAGTTAGCCTAGCATCATTTATTTAATAAGGAGTCTTTTCCCTATGGTTTGTTTTTGTCAACTTTGTTGAAGATTAGATGGTTGTAGGTGTGTGGCCTTATTTCTGGGATCTCTGTTCTCCACTGGGGTTTGTGTGTGTGTGTTTGTGTTTTGTACCAGTATCATGTTGCTTTGGTTACTGTAGCCCTGTAGTAGAGTTTTAAGTGAGGTAACATGATGCTTCCAGCTTTGTTCTTTTTGCTTAGGATTGCTTTGCCTATTTGGGCTATTTCTGGGTTACATATGAATTTTAAAACAGTTTTCTAGTTCTGTGAAGTATGTCATTGGTAGTTTAGTAGAAATAGCATTGAATATATAAATTGCTTTGTGCATTATGGCCATTTTAATGATATTGATTCTTCCTATCTATGAGCATGGAATGTTTTCCCCCATTTCTGTTGTCTCTAATTCCTTGGAGCAGTGTTTTGTAATTCTAATCGCAGAGATCTTTCACTACCCTGCTTAGTATGCTCCTATGTATTTTGTTCTCTCTTTGGCAATTGTGAATGTGATTGCGTTCCTGATTTGGTTCTCAGTTTGGCTGTTATTGGTATATATAAATGCTAGTGATTTTGTACATTTATATCCCGAAAGTTTGCTGAAGTTATGTATCAACTGAAGGAGCTTTTGGCCAAGACTATGGGGTTTTCTAGATGTAGAATAATGTCATCTGCCAACAGGGATAGTTTGACTTCCTCTCTTCCTATTTCAATGCGCTTTATTTCTTTCTCTTGCCTGATTGCTCTAGCCAGGACTTCAACACTATGTTGACTAGGAGTGGTGTTGGGTTATTTCATACTCATAAGAATTCTATTATATAGTTATCCTCACTTTACATATAAAGAAATCAAGCCAGAGACTTTAGAACTTGATTTGCCTACCAATTTGTCTCCACAGTTACTACACTAAATTAACATGATATCTCATATTGCCTTTGTATTCACAACTAGGAAAATGTGATCATATGACCATCCTACAGCTAAATGAAAACATCTGGTTAATGTGCAGTGATGGATGCTAAATATTTGAAAATATAATTCTGTTAATAGTATTTGATATTTTAGGGACCTATTACTTTAATTTTAAGATAATGTTAATTCTGAGACATGGTTTTGTTTACTGAAATATATTCAGATAAAATGATTGCATATATTGATTATAAGATGGCTCTTATTTTAGAAGCATGAAATATGAGTAAAACAAATATTTGTTTGCATCTTCATAGGTAAAATTACAGCTGATATAATCAATAAGAGTTTATTGTTGTATCAAGTATTATTTAATATTTTATATCTTTATGCAGATATCAGTATTTCACAAAACAAATTTAGGTTAAGTTAGTTAAACTTTTGTGGGTAAATTATATTTTAAAAGGAATATCAGAGCAGGATTATTATTTGTGAGTTAAAATCCTACTACTCTTTGTTTGATTATATTTTATGTTATTTCTTTAATGATTGATAATGTCAATTTTGACATTATCAATAACATTTACTGACACTATTGATAATGGCAATTATTGTCATTATCAAACATTAAGGAAATAACATGAAAATATAATATAAAAATTATATATACGGCCTGTATAAAAAATTAAATAAACTTTGATAAGAAATTAGAAATGTAATTAAATATAGGACACCTAAAAAGAAAGAGCAGAAATACTCCATTACTCTGTTTAAAGAGACCAAAAGTGATTCTCAGTAATAGCTTTGGAGACTGTCAAATATATCTGTGGAAGATTGTCAGATGGTGACTAAAATAAAATGAAATGAATTAAAACATGTTGAGAATCAGAGAATACAGATAAAGCATAAATATCATTGTTAAAGATAAATCTTTATGCTGTATCACTGCTAGAGTCTTTTCTAAAATTGTTATTTACAGCCTATAACATCAACTCTCTACTACTTTATGGAGAGAATTTTGGTTGTGTTAAAAGTATTTTGGAATTTCCAACTTGAAAATGTAAAACCAAAAGCTAGTAGTAGTGATGTTTTCAAGCTTCAAAGAATGATTTGTTTATATGATTCTAGAATTACACTAAGTATATATCTTAAGAGCAACATTATTTTCTATTGGTTAAAAAATGCTTTTTGTAGATGTGCAGGTGACATTTTATTTTCTTTTATACTATTAAACACACACAAATAGAGTTCACATTTTGTTGACATGTATCTGCTTAACATATAATTAGTTGATTTTAATGATGCAATCTCTTAAAATTCAAATAATGATCTTCAAAAAATTAAATATTAAGCTTTAGCTAAAAATATTTTTGTGCACATATTACTGTGCTATAAAAGTTTAGAAAACTGTGACTTAGGTATAAAAACTCAATATTAGGTTTCATGAAAAAAAATAAACTGATATTTATTTTGGGCCCATTCCTCTGAAATTTGTTTCACCATAGCCAGTTACATACACACACCTCATTAAAGGTAAATAATATATAATTACCACATGGAATTAATAATTTGTACCATTTGAACTAAATTATTTAACTGTTTACTTTTATGGGATCATAGATAGTAAGTTCAGAAATTAATTAAGCATTCTCTACACTAAGAGGAAAGCTTTGGCATCTCTAATACTTTCTGGGGAAACAAAATGTGAAGTTGTGGTTATTATCTTAGTGTTTAAGAAGGAGAGCAAGTGACTAGATATCTCTCATATGTCCTGAAGTCAAACAAACCTCTTTGGTAGGAAGATGTCTGCAGAAAATAACACAGGCTTTCTGTCTTTGTTTATGCATTGAACAGTACTAGGATGCTTCAAGGGCAACTTTGAGGAATCCTTTGCATAACTTCAAAATGAGGTGGGGAAGAGCATCTCAGATGTAGGGATTCTTTTAACATTTTTAGATATGTGGGAATATGGCTTGGAGAGGAAATGAAAGGACAAAAGTATCTCAACAAATGCTTCCCCAGCCTTCATCTCCACCTGTCTTCGTCACATCAGGCTGCAACAACAGATTATCATACACTGGGTATATATTTAAACACACACACACACACACATTTATTTCTCACAATTCTGGAGACTGGGAAGTCCAAGATCAGTGTGTTGGAAGAGCTCAGTTTGATGAGAGAACTTTTCCTGGTTTACAGATGGGCCTCTTCTTTCCATGTCCTTATTGTGGGGTGCAGAGGGAGTGAGCCCATATCTAATCCTTTTCTTATAAGAATATTAATTATGAACTATTACTTTGCAAGGCCTCACCTCTAAATATCATCACATTGGGAATTAGCCTTTCAACATATGAATTTTGGAGATATACAAATATTTAGTCCACAGAAGGCCTGAAGGACAGACTTTCCCTTTTTTTCTAGAACATCTGTTGACTTACTTTTCATTTTGATACACAGTAAAACTACCATAGCTAATTTAAGAAACATATAGATAAACAGAAGGGTTATTTATGGATTAATAAAAAATTACTTTTAGGTAAAATATTTCCCTAAAATTTTCCAAGGCAAGATAAAAATTTACTACTGCCAAAATCTATCACTGCTAAAAATCTACTACATAAGTAAGAAAGAAATAATATCAATTCTATACAAGTTCAGAAGAAACACTTTGCAGCTCATTTTACAGGGTTGGCATTACTCTGTTACCAAACCAGAAAAAAATGTATACAAAGAAAGAAACCTAAAGAGTAATATCCCTAAGGATCTAGACACCAAAATATTCAACAAAATCCTAGCTAGTCATATCCAGCAATATTAAATACAGATAGTAAATCACAAAAGTGAGCTTTGTTTAAATATTAGAAAATCATTTAATATATTTCAGCATAGAGATAGGCTACTAAAGAAAATCCAAAGAATAATTTCAATAGATACAGAGAGAAAAAACATTTGACAAAATGCAACACTTATTCATAAACATAGTCTTATAAACATATTAACTTAATAAAGGTGTCATTATGGGCTAAATTGCTTCCCTTTCCTGAATTCCATACGTTGAAATCCAAATCCTCTGCGCCCCCGAATGTAATCATATTTGGAGATCGGGTCTTTACAGAGATAATTAAGTTACAATGAGTTCATTCAGGTAGGCCATATTCCAATATAATTCATGTCCTTATGAGAAGAGAAAATTGAAACACAGACACATAGAGAGGGAAAACCTTGTGAAGACACAAAGAGATTAAAGCCACATGGAAACCAAAGACAGAAGCCTGGAACTGATCCTTCCTTCACAACGGTAACCAAATGTGGTGACATCTAGAGTTCAGCTTCTTAGCCTCCAGAACTATGAGAAAATAGATTTCTGTGATACTTTTGGGCAGCAACCTTAGCAAACCAATACAGGGATTTGCAAACAACCTGCAATTATCATTAAACTTAATGGTGAAAAATTGAATATGTTTCCTGTAACACCTGGAAAAGGCAAAAACTTTTATTCTCACCACCTCTATTTTAACATTTCACTAGAGCCTCCAGCCAGTGCAATAAAGCTGGCAAAAAATACAAAAAGCATGCAGGTAAGGAGAGATGAAATAATGCTCTTTTAACAGATAACTGATAACACAACTGAGTGTACAGGCAATCTTGAAGAATGTACAAAATGGCTACTGGAACAAATAAATAAATTTAATAAAGTTATAGGACACAAGATTATTAAAGAAAATCAATGATATTTGTTTATACTAGCAATAAGCATTTGGAAACTGTATCATTTACAATAACATCCAAAACGTGCAGTATGTATGGCTAAATTTACCAAATACAGATTGTTGAGATATTCTATGGAACGTTATTGACAGCTAAGGAAGGCCTATATAAATGGAGAGATATGTTAAGGAAGCTAAAGACTCAATAGTGTTAAGATTTCAATTATCCAGAAATTTACACAGATGTAACTAAAGCCTTATTAACAATATTAGTAGCTAGCTTTATTAAATTCCAATGATATCTCACTATGCTACATATTTGTAAAATTTCAAAACTTATACCTGTATAATATAAAATGATTGAATTAAGCTAATTGATATATCATCACTTCAAATACTTATCATTTATTTCTCCTGTCTAACTAAAACACTGTACCCTTTGATATCTCCCAATTCTCCCCAGTCCCCAGCCTCTGGTCATAATCATTTTAGTCATTTATTTTATGGGTTCAATTGTTTAAGATTCTTCATGTAAGTGAAAACAGGTACTATTTGTCTTTCTGTGCCTGGCTTATTTCACTTAGCATAATGTCCTCAGGTTCATCAATGTTGTCACAAATGATAGGATTTCCCTCTTTTAAAGGATTTAATGGTATTCCTATGTGTGTGTGCGTGCGTGCATCTGTGTGTGTGTGCACGTGCGTGTATATATATTCTACATATAAAGAGTGTGTGTGTGTATATCACATTTTGTTTATCCATTCATCTGCTTATGGACACTTGGTTTGATTCCATAACTTGGCTATTGTAAACTATCCTGCAATGAATATAGAAGTGCAGATACCTCTTAAATGTATTTATGTTTATAAAATCCTGGCCGGGCGCGGTGGCTCAAGCCTGTAATCCCAGCACTTTGGGAGGCCGAGGCGGGCGGATCACAAGGTCAGGAGATCGAGACCATCCTGGCTAACATGGTGAAACCCCGTCTCTACTAAAAAAAAAAAAAAAAATACAAAAAACTAGCCGGGCGAGGCGGCGGGCACCTGTAGTCCCAGCTACTCGGGAGGCTGAGGCAGGAGAATGGCGTAAACCCGGGAGACGGAGCTTGCAGTGAGCTGAGATCCGGCCACTGCACTCCAGCCTGGGCGACAGAGCGAGACTCCGTCTCCAAAAAAAATAATAATAATAAAATAAAATAAAATAAAATCCTTTGGATATAGACCCCAAAGTAAGAGTTGCTAGATCATATAGTAATTCTATTTTTAGGTTTTTAAGGAATCTTCCTATAGTTTTCTGTGGAATAAATCAAGAGCAAGAGAACAAATGACTCAGCTAAAAGTAGTCAATGCGCTTAAATAGATGTTTCTCAAAAGAAGTTGCACCTAAATGCAAATGGCCAACAGATACATGAAAAAATAATCAACATCACTAAATATTGGTGAAATACAAATTAAAACCACAATGAGATAGAATGACTACTATTCAAAATAATGAAAGATAAAATGTGTTGATGAAAATGTGAAGAAAATCAAACCATTTCAGCCTGTTGGGGAGATTGTAAATTACCCCAATTATACTTGGCAGGGATATTCTA
This sequence comes from Rhinopithecus bieti, assembly GCF_001698545.2. Taxonomy (NCBI): domain Eukaryota; kingdom Metazoa; phylum Chordata; class Mammalia; order Primates; family Cercopithecidae; genus Rhinopithecus; species Rhinopithecus bieti. The sequence continues at coordinate 60,363 of NW_016816251.1, forward strand.
AACTGATTTTGGAAATATAAAGAAAGTGGAATAGCTTTTCATTTTATTTTATTTTTTTATTTACTAAAGAGAAGTACATAGAGGACTTACTTTTCTTGCTTCAAGGCTCACTATAAAGTATAGTCATAAAGACTGTGGTATTGGAGGACAGATATGCAGAAGTGTGGGACAAAATAGAAAGTACGAAAATTAATAAACACATATACAGTCAATTGGTTTTTGCCAAAGATCCCAAGGAAATGAATGAGAAAAATGATAGTTTTCTACAAATAATATTGAAGCAATTGGAATCCACATCAAAAATGGAAAAAGTTTTATGTCTTAAAACTTAAATCATAAACCTAAATATAAGTGGTCAACTTCAAAAGTTGAAAAAGACCACAGGAAAAAATGGACAAGCAAATGTTGTGACATTGAATCAGGAAAGATTTAAAAAATGCTCAAAGGGCATGAGTTATAATTTAGAATGAAGATAAATTCAATGTATAAATATTTTTAAAAAGTTCATTTTCAAAAGAGGCTCAATGCATTGAAGAACCAAGGGAAACTGTGAGATGATGTTTTCAAATATAAATGGGTAAAGAAATTGTGTCCAGAAGATCTAAGTTATACTTAAAACTCAATGAAGAAGAAAATTCAACAATAAAACAAATGTTTGGACACTTTGACAAAGATACATGAATGATAAATAAGAACATAAATATATAAGAAAATGGTTAAAAGTAAAAAAAAAAAAAAAAAACCAAATTAAATTGGCAATCATATACCCCTACCTACCCAAAATATTAGATAAAATTAAAAATCTGATCATACTACTTTATATAAAATTTCAGAAAAGAAGTATAAAATTCTTTAACTTTGAGGATTTGGATTATTTAGTGTCATATCAAAACATATTATACACATGCAACATTTTAATAATGTATTATTTGCTTGTCTTAATATTCTAGAATGTTCAAGAATGATTCCATCTATTAATGAAATGGGATATATAGTGGAGAAACAATTGTTTCACAAGACGGTTCATCGCAATAAAATGATAATAAATCACTGGAGATAATATGTTTACGGGACATTTGAACTCCTATCTGGGGAAAAATAATACTAGATCAGTGCCTAACATATTGCCTAAAATTAAATAGAAAGTATATTAAAAAGTTGAAGAGTAATAAAAAAGGAGATAAAGCAAGAGGAAGAGAAACAATAAATTCTAGGTGAAAATACATATAATTGTTTGACTTTAGTCTATAAACAGATTCCTACGCAAGCCATATAATAAATTCAATGAGAAGAATTTAGAGACTTGATAAAATATAAAAATATAGGTGATCAGCTTCCCAAAATTTATCTTAAAAAGGAATGTAAAAATGAGAAAAAATATTTTATCATGTATATCAAACCTAGAAGATCATTATTAAAAAAATGCCTACAGATGAACACAAAAAGTAAAAAAAATAAAATAGACAAGCCAAACAAAGAATATCAATAGCCTTCTACACAAATAATAAATGTAAACAGTAAATTCTTTAACATCTTTAAAGGAGGGTGGTGCATCAAACAATTCAAGAAATACAAATGAAGATAACAATAATGGAAAATCAAAAAGAAATCGGAAAATTTATTGTTTGATTTTGTTAAATATCAGTAGCATGGAACATTGAAATAATAACTTGAACTCTGCTGGTATGTGCATAAATTGCTTTAAAATACAGTAGGATGACAATGCTTAAAAATATTCTCTTAAACCCATTAATTCCCTTTCTAGGAATGTATCCAAGGACAATTTCATAGGTTTAGACAAAAATTATGAACACAGATACATACTCTTTATAATAATGAAAAAAATTTAACTGCAATCTCTTCTCAATGAGGCCAACTTAGAGGCTTATTTCAATCCTTTTTATGTAGTTCTATATATTCCCATGAAAATCATCACCTTCTATCATAATGTTACACTTGTTTATTGATTATTATTTATTGTCATTTATTGGTTACTTCCTGCCACGAGAACATAAGTTTTATGTGTGCAGGCATTTTCTTCTTCCTAGCTGTGTTAACTGATTTATTTTAAGTGCAAAAATAGGCCCTGCCTATATTAAGTACTCAGTAAATAACTGGTGACTAAAATAGTTAATAATAATTTTGTTATTTATGTATGTATTCTATTATTTACTAAATAATAAAATTATGTTTTAAAACATAATGAGTATTTAGGCATATTTAAGCATATATAAATTTTCCTGTGTGTGCAAAAATCAGACAACAATCTATTTTTATGGTGACCATAATCATACATATATATGCAAGTATGTATTCAAAACAAAAGAATGCAAAGGCTCAGATGGTAGAATTAAAGGTGATCTTCATTTTCTCTCATCTCTAAATATTCTACAATTATTATACAAGAATTGAACACTTAGAAACAGTATAATTAAAAATATAGTCTAAATATATATGGATATATAAAGTAGTTCATAAAGATAATGTACCTCAATATCATATATTTAAGAGAAACAGAAATATCTTAGCATATGGATTTAAAATGGGGAATTGAGGAAGCATACATGATGTGAAATGAGAGCTTATAGCACAGGACTGTGCCATGAAGAATTGAGACTTTTATAAAGTTAGGAAAAATTCATAAGGCTGCCACCTTCCCCAAGCCACTGGCATCCCTGGGCTAGCCCATTTATTACAGTGGTCCCCAACTGCTTTCTCCGTTTGCTCATTTACCTCTACAATCTTTTCTCTTCACTGCAGCAGAGGGCTTTTAATATTATACATAAGACAAATTGCCTTTTTCTTCGCAAAACTCTACAATGGTTTTCTTTATCATTCAAGGCAAAAGTCAAAGCACTTAACTGTCCACACTGCCCTACTGGATGTGAAACATCTACCCAATTTTGGGATCAGATTATGTCATACCAAGATTTATCTGTCTATTCTAAATAAAATAGTAAACCCTCAACCCGCAGCAACTTATTCCTCACTATCCGGGTTCAAGAAATTATCCTATCTCAGCCTCCCAAGTAGCTGGGACTACAGGCGCCTGCCACTATGTCCAGCTAATTTTTGCATGTTTAGTAGAGATGGGGTTTCACCATGTTGTTAAAGCTGGTCTTGAACTCCTAACATCAGGTGATCCACCCACCTTGGCCTCCCAACGAGCTGAAATTACAGGTGTGAGCCACCGCATCTGGCCCTCTGGCTTTTTCTTCACTGGAATTGTCACTATCTGATATAAACCATGACATGGGTAGAAAACGCCATGTACTGTACATACATATTAAATATATATACATGCATACAGACAGACATATGCTCAAACACATGTACACACAGAATATACATTACATACACTTAACATGATTATTTAGTTCACACGCTAGTATGCCTAGCATATTATATATTTAATATTTTTATTTCACCAATTAATGCATGTCTGCACAGGCACACACTTGTGCTGTTTCATTTATCTAAGTCTTTTGTCTTGAAAGTGCAATTCTTCATAAGAGAATGAATTTTGATTATTTGATTCAACATTGTATTTTTTTAAAATCTAGCTGAAGACCTGGCACATGCATGGAAACTGATGAGTATTTATTTATTGAATTAGACATTAAATAAATCTGTGCATCTTTTGTGGTCACTCTTTCTACATAATAAAGATTTGATGGTTAATATCTGCATATAATGTGAAAGATGTTGTAAATCTACTTATGTATATGTATATATGTATGTATAAATATATATATATGCATTTGATTTGATCAATTTATTGGTCTATCTGTCTATATCTATGCCCTATATTTATGCTTAAATTGCTCAGCAATTTTAGGTGAGGTGCCCTTGTATATGTGATTTCTTCTTAAGTTCCTGTTATTTCTTTAAGTTCTCTTCCCAGTCCTAAACAACTACAAAACTTCCTAAGAAGATAAAGTTGAAGAAATAGTTCACAGTGACATTCTAGTTTAACTTTATTCATATATCCTGGATGGCACAAGAGGTTGAAAAAATCTGCACAGATTGTTTTACATACCTCAGCAGAGCCTTTTATATAATTCTGAGTGACTAATTTCTTTCAGCCTGTTTAGACAGGATTAGATCAAACTGAGAATCTCTCCTAACATAATTATGTGATTATCTTGGGATTCTGTTGTTGCTCCTCTTGTTACATCACATCAGTTGGAAAAGAAAATCTGTCGAATTATACACGTCGAGTTTTAGAATTTTCTGAATGTAAGCACAGTCTTTGAGATATAAGAACTTTATGACATAATTATGAAGATAAACATTGATCCTCACATCTGTTCTGTCAAACTAAGCGTAAGTGGTTCATAGTCTGTACACACAGCTAAGTTTAAAGTGAGTGATTATTTTGATAAATATTGTAACTGACATTTATATGGTCTAGAAAAGTACCTGACTGACTTTTATAAACCAGATCTATGAGTTGAGAATGGGAACACTGTTAGGCCCTGCACGCACGGTGTCTCACGCCTGTAATCCCAGCACTCTGGGAGGCCGAGGAGGGTGGATCACATGAGGTCAGGAGTTTGAGACCAGCCTGGCCAACATCATGAAATCCTGTCTCTACTTTAAAAAATGCAAAAATAGCATGGCATGGTGGCACGTGCCAGTAGTCCCAGCTACTCGGGAGACTGAGGCACGAGAATAGCTTGAACCTGGGAGACGGATGTTGCAGTGAGCTGAGATGGAGCCACTGCACTCCAGCCTGGGTGATAGAGCACGACTCTGCCAAAGAAAAGAAAAGGAAAGGAAAGGAAAGGAAAGGAAAGGAAAGGAAAGGAAAGGAAAGGAAAGGAAAGGAAAGGAAAGGAAAGGAAAGGAAAGGAAAGGAAAGGAAAGGAAAGGAAAGGAAAGGAAAGGAAGAGACACGAAAGGAAAGGAAAGCAAACGAAAGGAAAGGAAAGGATAGGAAAGAATGGCAACATTGTTGACCAGTGAAACTTAAAAGGAAAGAAAAGAATGGCAACATTGTTGACCAGTGAAACTTAAAGAAAC
>NW_016816251.1:65471-70471 GCF_001698545.2 Rhinopithecus bieti
AAAGGAAAGGAAAGGAAAGGAAAGGAAAGGAAAGGAAAGGAAAGGAAAGGAAAGGAAAGGAAAGAATGGCAACATTGTTGACCAGTGAAACTTAAAAGGAAAGAAAAGAATGGCAACATTGTTGACCAGTGAAACTTAAAGAAACAGTCCCAGGAAAAGTTATTTTTAATTTAATTTACCAAGTCCCTGAAATGTATGTTTTTCTTAGTGAGCTAAGGAAAGAAATTTGATAATTTTATAAGAGTTATCTAGAGATTATTTCTCATTTATTGAAGTTTTCAAAACTTAGTTCAGAATACCCTTACATCAGGAATTATATTTTAACTAGATAAGTAGAATTTTCATGACATTAAGCGTAGTTTAAGTCATTGGTCATTTATAATTTAGAATGTCATCTGTGTCAATACAAATAACAAGCAATTGCATGAGTATTGTAAAATGAAATAAAATGTTTGGATTTTTCAGTTTATTTATTTTATAATGTATACAAATAAAGAACTGTGGCCTGGGATATTTCTTTTAAGAAGTACAATACTTTTTTTATTTAGTTTGTTTTTTAAAATTCTTTCAATTGAATATTTGTTTTGAGGTTATGTCAATTACAATTAAGCTATTTTTGTAAAGTAAGTAGATTTGGGTGGCACCCTTTATAACTTCCTCTTTGATAGGCAGCTCTATTCTTGAAGAATCTCTCTATTCTTTCCTAAATTGAAAATTCGGATGTTGGTTAAGTAAATGACAATGAGGTAGATAATTGAAAAATATACTCACTTCATAGAAACAGAAACATCATTTTTATTAGGCACTGTGTAAAACCAAAGTACACTCCAAAATTCAACCATATTTGGTTTCAGAATATTTATAACATTTCTTTATTTACTTGTGTGGCAGACATGTAAGTAATAGTGTGGCAGCAACTAACTATTAATGTTTTCCAGCATAATTTATTTTTCTTTAGTAAGACTGAGACGTTGGGTGAAGTAACTGGTAGTGATTAAAGAGAGTTGTGTGCTCAGAGAATCTATGAATAGAGTTGTCGAGATATTTCAAGGGAAAAGAAGACAAAATAATTCTGGTAAAGTAAATTTATAGGAATATCTGTAGGGAACTGTGGGGTAAAATAAGATGCTAGAGTTATGTAAAATTAAAAAAAAAGCCAATACGTGTATGTTTTAGTAGATTTATGGATAATTCAGGAAAACGAAATCCTAAACTAATGATATTCTGGAAAGTGCAGGAAAATTGGCTTTTAATCAAAGTACCAGTGAAGATACAGAGAATATTCAGCAGAGGATACTGTGGGAGAAGGGTGGTGTGTCTTTGTGTATGTGTGTGTGTGTGTGTGTGTGTGTGTGTCTTATATGTGTGTGTGTGTGTTCGTGTGTGTGTATAAGTTGAAATTCTATGTATGTTTAGCCATGATGAGTGGGCATTAGTAGAGATATTATCAATGAATAACTTACTACCCTCTGCCCACCCACTTATTGGAATTTTTAAAAATAATCTGTAAGTCTATATATATTTTTATACCAGCTAATTGTGACCAAATGATACAGCCTGGACACCAAAACATAAAAGTGTTCTATAAGATTTCTAAAAGTAGACTCATGAGTTCTAGAAATAAGTCTCTTATATTCTGTAGTCGGTATTGGATATTTGAAATAAATATATATTTTTTAAATTTTGTTATTATAGAGTCTTCAAATGCTTTAGCATCCTCTTTTGCAAGTCTGGTTTGGTATAGAGTCCTTAATCAGCTTTTCCCTAATTGGACTGAGAAGAGAATCACCTAGAGACTTTTAAAAAGTACAGATTTTGCCTCACATGACATCTTTTGCTACCAGAATCTTCAGGGTGCATGTTTTAAAATTGCAATTTTGAAAATACTCCAAAAGATATGTGACAGGGAAATAAAACTTGAGAACTCAATTCACTATGCCACAGAAAAATAATAATAATAAACTGAAAGCTGAGTCACGCAAGAAACTACCTTTCCTTCTGTTCTTAAGCAGACAGCTACAGTTGAAAGGTAAAATATCTCCATAGGCAGCTATGCCATGTTCACATGATCTTATGTAAAATGCCAGTTTACTGAGAACAAGACAAAAATACAATTGATTATTCTCCTACCTTCTCCTTTTCTCTTACAACACGTGGATTACTATACCCTCTCTCTTTCCCCTCCAGATTACTTTTCCTCATTAAATGTTGAAATCCTCAAAATCATCTTTGGAAAAATGCACAGACCACAGACTGTTTCTGTGATTTCATGTTTATTTCTTCTGGGCATATCTTTAACCTTAGCAAAATAAACTTCAAAACTGATTGAGACTTGTCTCAGATACTTTCTGTTTTATACATATTTACATACAGTAGTAATGAAACTAGTATTTTACATGAGATATTGAAGGCATAACCATTTAAATCAAATGTTTATTGGAAAGTGGTAAGTATCAGTTTGTTTTCTTTTTTTAACCAAAAAATAGAATTCAGAAAATTGTAAAGGTCATATGAATAGCTGACTAGCCCATGAACAAATCAGTTTAGCATAGACATTAATATCCAAGTAGTGAGTTAGTTTTAAGTTTTATATTTGTTTAAGTTGGGTTCTTGCTACGTAACTCAAATAAAATGATTTCTGTAGATGCTGTCATACTTGCTGTTTGGGCGATTTAGCTGTTTCAGCCTTCAGGCTTCAGAGTGTCTGAGGTGACCATGAGCTGAAGTGGTCCCCCAGCACAGCACAGCTTGTCTATGAAAACATGGTCAAAGCACTTTTTAAAGCAGGTCCCTGATCCCGTTCCTCCTGACTAGGCAAGACCTCCCAACCAGGGTCTCCAGCCACCTCCTGCAGGTGCATTTGAGCCAGCAATATGTCCGTACCTCCCTATGACAGACCTCCTAGAAGACGGGGCAGACTGCCATCTCTGCTGCTTCACAGGCTTAACTGGTGATACCTGCAGGTACAGGAAAATCTGAAGTGACTAGGCATTGAAGCGGAACCCCAGCATACCACAGCAAGCCTACAGAAAAGTGCATAGACTGTTAAAGGAAGAAAAATACACACAAGCCAGCAACTTCAAATATTGAAGGTAAATAAGCCTGCCAAGATGAAAAAGAATTAGCATAAGAATGCTGAAAACTCAAAAAACCAGAGTGCCCTCTTTCCTCCAAATGACTGCAAGGGTTTGGAATCGGGCAGAGACTGAGAAAGTTAAAATGACAGAATTAGAATTCAGAATTTGGATAGAAATGAAGTACACTGAGCTAAAGGAGTACACTATAAACCAATGCAAGAAAGCTGAAACTCATAATAAAACATTGCAGGAGCTGTCAGACAAAATAGTCAATAGATAAAAGAGTGTAACCAACCTGTTATAGCACAAAAACACACTACATAATTTCATAATGTGAACACAAGTAGTAATAGCAGAAGAGATCAAGTGGAGAAAAGAATCACTGAGCTTGAAGACTAGATTTCTGAAATAATGAGACGAAAACAGAAAAAAAAGAAAAGGAATGAACAAAACCTCCACAAAATATGGGATTATATAATGAGACCAAATCTATGACTGACTGTTTTCCTGAATGATATGAGGACATTGGAATCAATTTGGACAACATATTTTAGGATATCGTTCATGAGAACTTACCGAACCTAGTTACAAAGGCGAACATTCAAATTCAGGAAATGCAAAAAACTCCAGTAAGATACACCATGAGAAAAACATCCCCAAGGCACATAATTATAAGACTCTTCAAAGTCAAAATGAAAGAAAAACTGTTAACGGCAACTAGAGGGAAAGGCCAGGCCACCTAGAAAGGGAAGCACATCAGACTAACAGCGAATCTCTCAGCTGAAACCCTATAAGCAAGAAGAGATTAGGGGCCAATATTCAACATTTTATAAAGAAAATAATTCTAACCCAAAATTTCAAATCTAGCCAAACCAAGCTTTATAAGCTAAGAAGAAATAAATTCTTTTTCAGACAAGCAAATGCTGGGGAATTTCTTACCACCAGACCTGCCTTAAAAGAGCTCCTGAAACAAGGACTAAATGTGGTAAGGAAAGACTATTACTAACTACTATAAAAACACACTGAAGTGTGTATAGACCAGTGACATTATAAAGCAACCAAATAAACTAAGTTTGCAAAATAACCAGCTAACATCATGATGACAGAATCAAATCCACACGTATAAATACTAACCTTAAATGTAAAAGTGCTAAAAGCCCCAGCTAAAATACACAGAGTGACAAGCTGGATAAAGAACCAAGACCTTGCGATGCTGTCTTGAAGAGATACAACTCACATGCAATGAACAGATAGGCTCAAAATAAAGGGATGGGGGAAAATTTTCTGAGACAATAGAAAACATAAAAAAGATGGGGTTGCAATATTAGTTTCTGACGAAAAAGACTTTAAACCATCAAAGATCAAAAAAGACTAAAAAAGGCGATTCATAAAGGTAAAAGGTTCAATTCAACAAGAAGAGCTAACTATCTTAAACATATATGTACCTAACATAGTAGGACCGAGATTTATAAAACAAGTTGTTAGAGACCTTCAAAGAGACTCAGACCCTCATATAATAGTAATCAGAGATTTTTATACCTCATTGACAATATTAGACAGGTCATTGAAACAGAAAATTAGCAAAAATATTCAAGACCTGAACTCAGCACTTGATCAAATGGACCTGATAGATAACTACAGAACTCTCCACTCAAAAACAATAGCATATACACTCTTCTCATTGTCACATGGCACTTACTCTAAAATTAATTACATAATTGGAAATAAAACACTTCTTAGAAAATGAAAAATAACTGAAATCATAACAAAGAACCTCTCAAACCACAGCACAATCAAATTAAAAATCAAGACTAAGAAATTCACTCAAAACTATCCAATGACATGGAAATTGAATGACTTCTAAATGACTTTTGGGTTAATAATGATATTAAGACAGGTATTTGGAAATTCTTTGAGACTAAT
>NW_016816251.1:74807-79795 GCF_001698545.2 Rhinopithecus bieti
AAAAAAAATTAGCCGGGCGCGGTGGCGGGCGCCGGTAGTCCCAGCTACTAAGGAGGCTGAGGCAGGAGAATGGCGTGAACCCGGGAGGCGGAGCTTGCAGTGAGCCGAGATCGCGCCACTGCACTCCAGCCTGGGCGACAGAGCAAGACTCTGCCTCAAAACAAAAACAAAAACAAAAACAAAACAAAACAAAACAAAACAAAAAAAAAAACTGTTAGGTTACTTACAATTTTGTGTGATAGGTTTCTCTAGGTTTTAAGCTACCAAATGCTGGGCACCCATGTGTTATAATCACTAAAACATTCTTACATGGCCCAGCATATGTGAAGAACAAACGGGTATATGACTGAATCCATTAAGGAACAGATATAAGCTGGTTTTATTTAAAATTCTGAAAAGAGCAGTAATCAGTAAACTATCGGAATGCTTTATTTTTTCTAGTCTCTGACATTAATTATATCAAATGAAAATAGATTCTTGACAAGAGAGAATTAAAAGCTGTATTTTGCAAATATTACTCAATTTGTAATTGTCACCCTTTAATCCAATTATTTACACATTAAAGTATAAATAATAATTGGCTTTTTTTTTTTTTTTTTTGGAGACGGAGTCTGGCTCTGTCGCCCAGGCTGGAGTGCAGTGGCCGGATCTCAGCTCATCGCTAGCTCCGCCTCCCGGGTTTATGCCATTCTCCTGCCTCAGCCTCCCAAGTAGCTGGGACTACAGGCGCCCACCTCGCCCGGCTAGTTTTTTTTGTATTTTTTAGTAGAGACGGGGTTTCACCATATTAGCCAGGATGGTCTCGATCTCCTGACCTCGTGATCCGCCCGTCTCGGCCTCCCAAACTGCTGGGATTACAGGCTTGAGCCACCGCGCCTGGCCAATAATTGGCCTTATTATGCCAACCATAAAAAATGAAAACAAAAACTTTCATATTTGTAAAGAAAAGTTGTTTTTCAACTGTCTATGGCATAAAATATGCTGCCATTAATTGTTTTGTCTTCAGTGTTAGGCTTGTCATCATAGTCCTTATTTGTTGTTTTTAGGATATTTTATAAGTTGATGACTCCTGAGCCTGTTTGAACCATGAACCAGACTACAATTCTATTAATCTAAAAAGGGACACTCCTCAATTTCATATAAGTAGCATTATGTTTTATTCAGATAAATACAAGTTTAAAAAATTCTAAGTGAGGAATCCAAAAGAAAAATATAGCTAGTAGTTTTTGCTAATTTTCTTATTACCTCTCATAATTCTAGGCACTTTCTTTAACATGAATTAAAGTATTATATGTGTTCTGACATATTTACATTGCCTGGAAACCTACAAATGCAGGTTCTAATAGAGGTATGCAAATGCTGAATGAAGACGCCATTTGTTTTTTATCTGTTTTGACATTGGAAGTCACCTGATCACATTATATTTTGGGCACACGTAAGTAAGATTGCCCTCATATAAACATCACTGAATGGGAAATGAGGTGGAGATAATGTAATAATCTTCACATCTCCCAAATGAAAAGATTTAATCAGTTATACAAAATTCTTAAAAACTGAAATATAATCTAATTTTCCTATAATAAATTGGCCCATTTCCATTGAAACATCTTCATCTTTGAGGGAAAAAAAAAAAAAAAATGTTCATCTAAGCAGCTGGAAATAAAGATCGTTGTAATGGGCCACTAAGGATTTTAAAAATCAATGAGAAATGATTAATTCAGTAGAATCAGTACAATTTACCATCCTACTCTTCAAGTCAATCCTCACTTAATCTCTGTTGCTATTTTACTGTTTGACTATATTTTTAACTCCTTTGGCAGACTGTTCAGAGATAAGCTTGAGCTAAATTTTATCAGGTGTTGAAATCCATTGGTGTTTAAGATGATAAGCATTGTTACATTTGCATTTTACAAGCTGAAATGTTAATAGTTTTTGAAAATGCAGAGTGGAAGCTGTAGTTTGGAATGTTTTCTTCAATTAGAAAAAACAAATTTGTTTTCTTTTGTATTCAGAGGCAAGGTTTCTTCTTTCACAGGCTAAAGAGGCATGATCATATTTCACTGTAACCTCTAATTCCTGGGCTCAAGCAATCCTCCTGCATCAGGCTCCCAAGAAGCTGGGACTACAAGCATGTGCCCCCATGCCCAGCTGATTTTTTAAATTTTTATTATTAATTTATACAAGGACTCACTATGTTGTCCAGGCTGGTCTTGAACTCCTGTCCTCAAACAACCTACTCACCTCGGCCTTGCAAAATGCTAGAATTACAGGTAGGAACCACTATGCTCAGCCAGAAATCATGTTTTAAAATAAATATTTTGCTAATAGTTTTTTGTCTATATAGGTTCTCACCGTTTTTTTCAATTTCTATCCATTGGGAAGTGAAAAGAAACATAAATATTGAAATATTAATATTTTGTTGGGCTTTAGATTAGTACATTTCCTGTGATTATGGATGGTGCTTTAAAGACTTTACTTCCACTCTAAAATAAGGGAAATAATATATATCTCAAATTTATTATATAGATTTAATAAGTCTCTAAGGGTTTTTATAATTTCTATTAACAAATTTACATTCCTATAAAAGTATAGGAATGTTTTATCATCTCTTAATCAACATTGAAGCCCAAGAAAACTGGTGATATTTCTATGAAACTGTCAGAAGATGTGAAAAATCTAAATAAGCTTATTGAATTGGTTTCTTGTTGGGTAGAATTGTCTTTCATTTGGGGGACCAGTTGAAGGTCAGTTATGTAATATCATGAGTATGCTACCATTTTAGCAGCAGAAGGACCATATCAGGGCAGGGGACAGGGGGTGGAACTGAAGACATCCACTAACAGTCAGTATCAACTTCCCAGCCTACAAGTAACATTGGAAGTAGCTCCTGCTCCAATCAAGGTTCTGCTGACTGTAGTCTTGGATGATACTTTGAATGAACTTTATGAGAGACCCTGAACCAAAATCACCTAGCTTAGTCATTCCAAAATTCCTGTCCAACTGACACTGTGAAGATAATAAATTTTATTTCAAATTGTCTTTAAAAAGTAAATACGCAAGTTGAAGATATACAGGAAGCATGAGAATTTGTAAAATCGAAGAAAAAAAGTAGCAATGATATTAAAATTAGCTACTCTGGCCTTCAAATTTAAAATGAGTTAATAGCTTTGGGTTTATTATTAACCATATCCCTTGATTCCTTAGTTCTCATCTTCCATCCAATCACCTCCAATTTTATTAGAGATGAGAGAAGAGGCTGTTGGTTTGAATTGCATAGAATGGGAAAATTGGATTATTTATTACACTCATTCTTTTTCACATTTTCCAAGGATCCTCAATTAGGTGGAATCACACTTAAATGCATTTGCTAGGGTTTAAGATTTTACCGGAGTTGGCCCAAATTTGCTTTCTCTAAGGTCTCCATAGTATTTGAAACCATATGTGTTTCTAGATTACCTGTTAATATCCCGTTTTATGTGCCTCAGGATTAAATAATCTTATACATTCCTTACATTTGTTCTTTAGATTTGAGTACAGTGAAATAATTTGCTCTGCAAAGTACTAAAATGTTGTGTTATCCAGGATCTTGGGAGGTTTTTCCATGAATAATGATCTAGAATGGTCACTGATACCTGGGTTATAACTGCCAAATGCCCTACAGCATCTTTCTGCCTCCCCATATCAGCTCTGTTCTCACCTCTTTATCTAGCCTCTGTCTCTTTTTAGTATGGGACTCTCTTTTGAGCCTAGCTTCTAAGGTATACCTTAAGCAAGTAGTACACAACTTTGTAGTGTTCTCACACAATTCTTCAGGACGTTTTGTCACAAAAAGGGCACAGTTTATGAGCTATGAAGATAAATTGAGAAAAAGCTTCTTGAAGGATGGTTAGGTGCAATACTTTATAGTAATTTTGCAAATAGTATTTTCTCTAAGTATCCAAAGGACTCATGGGGTGCTGAACGTTTTGTGTTTATTTGTTCTCCAACCTATGGCATCCTTGTTTTCCTTAATGAAGATGTGTTAGAGGTTATAGGAGGTTAACCAGATAAACTGATTGTTGTGATAGACGCAGGAGGCAGATAAGGAGGGAGGGGTGGCCCTGGGAGATTCCCCAACCCACCCCACAAGTGTTTACATCAGATGCTTTTATGCAGATAAGGGAACCCGCCCAGGATCTTGTCTGCTCACGCCAGCAGCTGGGAGATTGGGGTGGAGCTAACGGGAAGTTTATGCCTTGTGAAGGGAGGAGGAGCCTGCCCTCTTCAGGGACTTTGTGATGACCTGGTATTCAATCTGTGAAGTGGGAGCCTGTTGGGACCCCTCCTTTTTTCACTTAGAGCTTTTTTTAAATAAATTCTGCTCTCCTCACCTTTCAGTATGTCCACGTGCCTAATCTTTCTTGGTCAAGTGACAAGAACCTGTTTTTAGCGGAAATAAGGAGCAAAAATCCCTCACCAGTTAAAGGAGATTATCACTAAATAGGGAAACTAGTGTATCCCGTTTGGTCCATAAAGTACTGCTGTTTTAATGTTAGCCATCTGCTGCTACTGTTTTGGTATTTTGATAAACGCTAGGACTAAAAATTAGTGTCTTAGTATATATTTTATTACAAGAGAAGGGTTAATGAGTATGAAAAACAATGGCATAAATTATACCATAACTAAGTGTTAGAGACTTCACAAAATTCCCTACAAGGAAAATATGCCTTCTAGAAGGTCTTCCTGAGTGAATAATAATACACTAACAATGGAATAGTAGATCATGAGAAATCATTTTAGGGGGCTATTTGGAGATGGACTACTCTACAAATTTTGCTGGATTGACAACCCCTTCTCTATTTTTAAAAGGATCCCCATCATTACTATATTATGATTCAGGATAAATGTGGACAACTGTTGTCAAATTATAGTCATTAGCATATTAACATATTTTTGTTTCTCAGCATGACATTTACAATTCTATTGTGATTTATTGTGGTACATATATA
>NW_016816251.1:81179-88910 GCF_001698545.2 Rhinopithecus bieti
CAAAGAGTATTCTTTAAGTGACAGTATTTTCTGTACAGGTGATATAAAGCATTGTGTTTTTCTTGTCTCCGATTACTTCCTGAATATAATTGAAAAGAAATGCAGCTTAGAAGAAAGCAATAAAAAGTGGCAAAAATACATGTGTTACTTTTCATAGAACGCAATGTTTTATAAGTGTACTCCTATCCGGCAATGCCATTAAATATATTTCAGTGTCCTGGCTAGTAGCTCATAATAAGAGAATCTGTTTTATGATTACAAAATTATATATATATATATTAATTATAAGATATGCCTTTCTCTGTTTCTAGAGGAACAAATCTTTATAAGAAAGATGCTATTTTGATAATTATGGTTTGGAATATAAATAGTTTAAATATCTATTCTGTCCTTATTTTATAGCCCAATTGACTACATACAAATATTTTGAACATGAATTTAAACTTAATATGAAATTCTTCTAGACATAAGAAAATATTATATTGATGGAAAATAACCTCTTTTTTTGGTAATTCACTCTCTGACTATTGACTAATTTAAGCACAAATGCAAAGAAATACAGAAATATTTTTTAAAATTGCAAAAACTAAAATAAACAAATAGGGGAAAAATAAGAGATGAGTAGAAGTTAAAGATAAGAGATGGAATTAATGCAGAGAATTCATAGAAACTGTCTGGAGATTGCAGACCACACTAGGGTAGATAAGAGTTAAATAAAATGATGAAATGAAGTGGTTACTAGGAGGTTGAAGAGGAAATGTTTTTGTTGTTGCTGTTTGTTTGTTTGTTTTTGGTTTTCTTGTTGTTGCTACTGTTTTTTTTTTTTTTTTTTTTTTTTTTTTTTTTTTTTTTTAGATGGAATATCTCTCTGTCACTCAGGCTGGAGTGTAGTGGCGTGATGATCTCTGCTCACTGCAAGCTCCGCCTCCCGGGTTCACGCCATTCCCCTGCCTCAGCCTCCTGAGCATCTGGGACTACAGGCGCCCGCCACCACACCCGGCTAATTTTTTGTATCGTAGAGGCGGGGTTTCACCCACCGTGTTAGCCAGGATGGTCTCGTTCTCCTGACCTTGTGATCCGCCCACCTTGGCCTCCCAAAGCGCTGGGATTACAGGAGTGAGCAACTACACCCGGCCAGGGGAAATGTTCTTTAAGCATCTGTGGAGAGAGTATGAGGTAAGCTGAATTTCTTCTTTTTGCTTGCTAAGAGACGGCAGAGAATATTTGATATTTTTCACGGACATTTTGGTCAGTAGTATACCCTCACAGTATTACTTCAGGAAAATGCTAATTTTCCTGCTCTTTGCCGTAATATGATCTGAAGAAATATTAATTTGTCTTGAAATTCCATAAGACATCACAAAATTTACTACAGTAACATTGGGCAGACTGTATATGATAATCAGGAATTGGCACATATTTTGAATGAAAACTTGAAGGTAAGAGATTTTAAAATCCATACAAATTTATAGACCTGTCATCTCAGTGAATTTCTGATGGTTCATTTCTCTGGAGCATGTCAACATAGTCTGTTCATGGTGAAAAACAAATTTCTATAGCTCACATGACCTGCCAGAAAATAGCAAATTAGCATAGTGCCTGTGGTCAGTCTTTTCGGATGTTGGAGAAAATGTATACTACATCTGAGTGTGTTACTCTGACCAATCTACAGAGTCACCAACAAGGCTTCAAGTTGCAAAAAGGTGACAGATCAAAAGAAAGTCTGCAGCATGTTCAGGATGTGGTAAAAAACCTCTCTTCAACTTGGCCCTTATGATCCAGCTGACCTAATGAGAACTGAGAAAGTCCGTGGAAAATACAGATGCTCTCTGCAGTCTCTGGCAAGGACAAATAGATTCACAGCACTAACTTCTGTGATGTTGGAGAAAATATATGCCTTCATTTTCACAGAACAATTATTTAAATAAAGGATTTTTTAGTTTGAGTTTGTATCAAATTTTTCAAGTCATAAGATTTTCCCTTTGCCCATGGATCAGCATATAGGTTGGGAAGCACACTCAATTCTTACTCTCAATTCTTCACTGGTTTTTACTTTCTGCCGGGCTCTCACTGGCGTTACCTACACTTGACATAGTTTCCCACCTGGGAAAAAATATGTGGAGAATTATCTAACCATATATCCCCCTCTAATTTCCAGGATTTTCCTGTCACAAAAGCGGCTTAACGTTTGCTTCGGCTTGACTAAACTTCAGCTTCCTCCTGATTCCAGCCTTTTGACCTCTTTTTCTCACAGAGTATTTACCTCAGAAAACTTTTCATTATAAATTCTTTTTTTGTTCCTTTGAGATGTAAATATTTTAAAAAGCCTCTTCCAGCTGTTAAAACCCAGGATTGTCTTCTCAAAGACCTGGGAGCTATCCTTTAAAAATGTAAACACCAAGGAAGATAATGGCCTATCTCCCAATTTCTGTGCTGAAATAGAAGCCTAATTTGGAGTAGGCACCTTGCTCCAAGTTGTAAATCTTCTGCATGTCATAAAGATATGAGAAGTTTAGTTTTTCTTCTTATAAATTTAATTAGCAAACACAGATGGCCTACAATCTCCTCATGCCAGCTCATAAAATCTCTCTAACACTATTCAGCAGAGATGAGTTCAGATTGAGTTTTGGCCTCTCTCTTGGTTATGGGCTGAATTGTGGTCTCCTCAAATGTATATGATAAAACCCTGATCCCACAGAACCAAAGAATGTGATTGTATTTGGAGATAAGGCCTTCAAAAACAATTAGCTTAAAATAAGGCTATTTTTATGAGTCCGAACAAAATCTCACTATTGTCCTTGCAAGGAGAGGATATTTGGACAGAAAAGGAGACACCTGGGAAGCAGGAAAAACTGAAGACATAGTAAGAAAGCAGCCACCTGCAAGCCAGGGAGAGAGGCATCAGAAAAAGTAAAACAAACCAACACCTTTATCTTGGATTTCTAGCCTCCAGACTGAGAAAATAAATGTCTGTCCTTTAAGCCACCTAGTCTGTGATATTTTGGCATGGCAGCCCTAGCAAATTAATACACTCCCTTATTCTAATGGTTTTGAATAGGGTCTGCCTTGCCTGTTTAACTTTGATAAAATTTTTACTTTGACACCTGCTAGATTTCTTGCTGGATCATCTCTTGCTTTAACTAGGATTACAGCTTCAAGCTAACAAAAGGATGGGTTTTCTCCAATTTTTTTTTTTTTCTACTTAAGGCTTCATTTAATTTTCAGATTTGTGATTTTACACTCAACCTCTGACTCCAAATTGAGAACACTTTCTTTTGTAATCTGGAGCAAGAACGGTCATACCCCAGGCATTGTGGGACCCTCATTGTGAGTCTGACAATGCCTGCTCTCTGCCCTTCCATCCTCCCTCACCTGTTTTTCAAGCAACAGCGAAACATGGGTCCACTTTTGCCTCTGCTACCCAGTCATCTACCCAGGCACAGTATGGCAGTGTTTGATTCGCTTGTTGGGGACAAGAAGAGGGCAATTGAACAAGATATAGGAAGCCAGGAGATGAGAATCCATCCCAAGAAGAAGAGAGATAGTGGAAGCATATTCTTCATTGTCTTATTGCAGTTACTTACAAAGCAGAAATGAAGATACAATCAAGAATTTTAAAACAGCAACCACAGAGCATCAAGTCCCAACAATTAGGGATTCTGAGTTTATCGCCCTGTTAATAAAGGAGTTAAAAAGAATTTTTTTAGGCAGATAGTGAGGGTACAGGAGTCCTTGGTAAAGCTTTTCTTTTAATGAAAAGCAACCCTCAAACCATTTCTTTCCTAACAGAAAGCAGCCTGAAAAGCCAAGCTGCAAGGATAAACAAGCTGGAAGCTTGCATAGGGGAATGTCAGTAGCTATAGTAAAAGCCAGTTACACCCAATATGGTGACTCCCCAGCCCTTCTGTTGGTTGCCACCTGTGCAGCTGTCATGGAGCTAGCCAGGTAAATAACCCCATTTACCTAATTAAAAAGTTAAGGTGGGATGACCAGTTTCTTCATGGGTATGTAAATGACACATCTAGTCAGACCAATCCCCTGGGCCTTATGTAAATCAGACACCTTCTCCTCAAGCCTCCTTATATTACCTACTGCTTCCAGCCATGAGCGGGGATTCCATTCAGAGCCCTCCTCCCTCTGCATGGGGGAGCCGTTCTCTTATTTTCTGCCTATTAATTTTTTCACTTCTTAATCCACTCCGTGTGTGTGTCCATGGAGTTAATCTTCTCACCGCCAAATGATGAATCTCAGGTATTTCCCCATACAACAAAGCCACTTCACTGTGTGATTACACTGGTTACATTGCTTTATCCTATTCTTCAATACTGACTTAGAGAGCATGGATTACTCTCTCTGATTTATGCTCGACACAGTTGCTAAAACAAGCGTATCAGTTATAATTTTACATATTCCTAGAAAGATCATGGCCCACCAGATGCTATGCTGCACACCTGTAGTCTTCGTTATTTGAGAGGTGGAAGTATGGCTTGAAGCCTGGAGTTCTAGAATGCAGTGAACTATGATAGTGTCTGTGAATATCCACTGCACTCCAGACTGAGCAACATAGTCAGACATCATCTCTAAAAAAATTTATTTTTTTTAAATGAAAAACCATGTCCCAAATATATGTAGTAGAAGTAGTGTTAGTGGTTATACTTTACTAAAGTTTGAAAAGACTCAAGACAGGATTTTCTGGTAGATCAGACGGGGACCTGGGAGAAACAGAGAGTTCAAGAATATTTCTAAGGTCTTTGGTTAAAGTAGCTAGACAAAAAGAAGTTAGTAGTATTGAGAATTGGGAAGGGTATGGAAATGGAAAAAACAAGCTTGGATAAAAACTAGAAATCAAGAGATTTGTTTTGGACATTTTAAGACTGAGGTGTGTAAGAACTCGAGAAGTTTTTGGATATACGGAAACTGAGGGAAGATGTGAATTATGGAGTTCGGTATATACATTTGGAGTTCAGGAAAGATGGCTCAATTGAAAATAAAGTATCTGTGACCTCAACATATAGATTGCATTTACATGCTTATAATTGATTGAGATCACCAAGGAATTGCATGTTCAGAGGGAAAATAACATATCCAAAGAACAAAACAAAACAAAACAAAACAAAACAACACAGAGTACAAAATTAAGATTTAAGGGAGATGAAGAGAAAAATAAAGAGCTGGAACATAAAGTCACTAGGTCAGAGAAAAAGCAGAAAAGTACAGCACCCTAAAAAACAAATTAGAAAAGTTTTTTAAGCAAAAAATGAGTGATCAAATCTTGCTGCTTGGTTAATTAAAATCAGGATTAGAAATAACTGCCGGATTAACAAAACACAAACACTGGTAATTTTGACAGGACAATTTTGAGAGGAGGCTAAACTTTATTGAAATAGAATAAGATCAAAATGTTGACAGTGATGCATATAAAGCATTTTTTCTATCCTGGAAAGGAACAAAATGGAAAGACACCTATATGTGACTATAAAAGCAAGAATACTTTTATCTCAAAATAAAAAAAGATGATATGTGTTTATGCCATTGGGAATGTCAAGAGGAGAACATTGGGATGCAAGAGAAAGAGAAGAATTTCTGGAAGTGGAAGGAGATGGTACCCACCTAGAGGGGTTGGACTTTATTAGAAGCATGAAAATTGCTGTAATAATGAAAGAGAAGATAGTGCATATAGGATATAGTAGATGAACACAGTTAAAGTTAGGTGATATAAATTTAATTCCTTCTTTTAGTTCAGCATTGTCTAGGAGTATTGAAGACAGGCACAAAAGCATGAATTTAAGCAGATTTAGTTTGCTAAGAAAATATGAAAAAGCAAGAGAAGAATAAAGGAGCTGAGGACTTAGGTAAGAGCAAAATTGTAAGAAAGACTTATCACATTTAAGTGAGTAAGAATAGAAGTAAAGCCCTGAAAGATAAGGAAGAATGGGGTCAACAGACTGTAGGTCGTGATGAGATTGAGTTTGTGTAATCAAGATATCTGGGTGAGGAAATGAAGCAAAAATCAACAACAAAAACAAAATTAGTTGGAGGTAACAAGTGAGATAATTGAAATTCTAGTTTTGCTTCCTTGGCCACTAACACCTATGTTAACATTTTGATTTTTTTCAGAAATATTCTGATTTAATAAGTATATTCAAATATTTTATTACACAGTTTAATCATTAAAAAATACACACGTTTTATATCATAAACACTTGAACTGTTCTCCCAAAATGTTAGACGTGTGTGTGTGTGTGTGTGTGTGTGTGTGTGTGTGTGTATCAGATCAAATAATAACCATATTAAGCTTTGTGGGTCATATGTCTTCTGTTAGCAATGTTGTTGTTCAGGGTTGCCAATGCAGCAGGAAAAAACAGCCATAAATAGTAAGTAAATAAATGACTATAGCTGTTTCAATAAAACCTTATTTATAAAAAAGCAGGAAATGGAAAAGACTTGGCTCAAGGCTTTCTTTTGCACTTGTGATTATCTTTACTTTTCAGGAAATTGTTAAAGTAAAATAAAATAATGTAAGTTGAATAGCTTAGCATGCTATGTTTTTATGTTTGAAAATTGGTAAGTCTTTTCCCTCCCTTCCTTCCTTCCTTCCTTGTGTTTGTACTTCCTATTCCTTTCTTTATTCTTTCTATTCTACGTTTCTTCTTATTCTTCCATGTCTGAAAATTTAATATATATGAAAGTGCATTTATTTCAACGTATCTGTTTTGTTACTCTTAGCATATTTTTAAAACTTATTATATCAGTCTTCACCAGTTCACATCAAATAATGACATAGATTTATTTTGCCAATATTATTTGTTATCATTTTTATTGCTTAATAATTAAATAAATAAAAGGTGAATTTGTAGTAATAATTACATTTTTACTCTGGAAATATGAGGATATTTTGATCCCACCCATTTCAAATGAGAGATTTGTAAAGAATAAAAGATAGAAAGTTAAGACCAAGTAAAATGTTTTCAAAATGCATTTTCAAAGAAAAAATATATTAAGTATGAACAACATGCTGGAAATATATACAATATGATAGTAATTATTTTTAACTTGGAAAGTCTCTTTAAAATATGGGAGGTCCTATGGTATCTAAGGCAAAAGAAAATCATAGTTTAATTGTCCATACAAAAAACATTTTCAGTTGGGAAAATGAAAAATGCATCTCTATTTGTGCTAATATAGATGTTTCTAGAAAAATCTTAAATGAAAACACAGTACAGAACCAGCATATAGAGTATTGCAATTTGTAAATATATAAGGCCAGGCATGATGGTTCATGCCTGTAATACCAACACATTGGGAGTCCAGATCAGGAGGATTATTTGAGGCCAGAAGTTCAACACTAGCTGGGACAACATATCAAGACTCAATCTCTACAAAATATTTACAAATTAGCTGCACATAATGGCACATACCTGTAGTTCCAGCTACTTGGGAGGTTGAGGCAGGAAGATCTCTGGAGTCCAGAAATTTGTGATTACAGTGAGCTGTGATTGTGCCACTGCCCTCAGCCCAGGTGACAGTGTTATACTTTGTCTCTAAATATATACAAATTTATATATATATATATATATATATATATAAAATATTCTGTATAGATATAACTGTAAATATAGATATATGTATAATTTTGTCAGTGTACAGACTGTCCCTGCTAAGATCTGCAATAAATTGGTCATGGCAGACACTGCCTCCAGAAAGACAGGTCTTAAGTGGATGTACATAAAA
>NW_016816251.1:91439-107015 GCF_001698545.2 Rhinopithecus bieti
TGCTTGTGATTTTTGCACATTAATTTTGTATCCTGAGACTTTGCTGAAGTTGCTTGTCAGCTTAAGGAGATTTTGGGGTGGGATGATGGAGTTTTCTGAATATACAATCATGTTATTTGCAAACAGGGACAATCTGACTTCTTCTTTTCCTAACTGAATACCCTTGATTTCTTTCTCTTGCCTGATTGCCCTAGCCAGAACTTCCAACACTATGTTGAATAGGAGTGGTAAAAGAGGGCATTCCTGTGTTGTGCCAGTTTTCAAGGAGAATGCTTCCAGTTTTTGCCCATTCAGTATGATATTGGCTGTGGATTTGTCATAAGTAGCTCTTATTATTTTGAGATACAGTCCATCAGTACCAAATTTATTGAGAGTTCTTTCATGACACTGTTTTCTATCTTTCGAGATTATATGTAAGTGATGTTTATTGTCATATTCATTCTTTTATTGCATTATACATTTAACATATATATATTCTGTAAAATTTAGATAATATTCAATTGGTTCTAAAAAAGTCAATTTAAAAAACATGTTTTGTTTAAAATAATGAAAATACATTTGTATTCAGTGCATTTGTATGGACTTTCACGGGCAGTCATAAAGAACTGTTGCAACATTCTGCAGTCTAGGATGTCATCATGTTGACGTTCATAAAAGATGCATTTATTCCTCTAAACTTATTGAATTCATGCCTAGAGAATGGTCCAAAAACTGGGCAATGCCATTCTCAGTATCTTGGAATTTTTAAATTTTTCATAATTTTACATTAAAGTACTAGACATGTAATGAGGTACTAAATTGAAAAAATATGTTTTGCTTCTAAAGATAATATTTCTTATTAATCTTTTATTTTGGAGAAATTAATCTGTATTAAAATTTTATTTACTGTCCTCATAACCAGACTAAAATGCTAAGTCAATTTTTTATCATAAATAGGACATTTATCAGAAAAAAATATCTCCTTAAATTCTGCCTTGATACTTTCACTATATTTCAAAAATTTACTTTAGATATCGATTTGCCTTTATTCAAGAACTGTCATTTTAGGATATATATGAAATCAAATTGTGACTGTTTTACTATTTTTATTACCATATGTGTCCCATTCTGTTTACTATTCTCAGAAAAATAACACAAGGCTATTATCCTTACTTCTCACCTGTGAGTTCCCCACACATTTCAAAATAATATGGACGTCGCATTATTTATTGGTAAATTGGCTTTCCATGTTGCTAAGTTTATAATCAGTATTTTCTACTTTTTCCCCTTATTTATTTATACCAATATTGCATATTGTCATTTTCTGAGACATCCAAGGTCATTTACTGCCAGCTTCATTTCTCTCAGGCTTACAAGCCTCCTTACGAACCCACACATTTTATTGAGCCTTTTCTCACATTATCTCACTAATCCAGACCTTCTTTTTATTTCCCAGTATTGCCAATTAGTTCAGTCTCTTTCCACTCTGGGATTGTGCTATAGCAATAGACTTATGATCTGGCTCCATCTGCTAAGAAAAAAAATATATTACTTTTGTTCAGTTCTGAATATTGTAGCTTGGAAAGTATCAAACAAAACAACAAACAAAAGTATTCTTGGGAGAGTATGTCTTCTAGCAGAATAATTTTCTATTCATTTTTAACCTATGTAAATCTCAGTATAAAATTTGATTCTCATATTCCTAGTAACACATAAAAATAATTGAATACATAATTTTGATATATGGTATCAGCTGGAGTCTAGAACTCTGACCTACTGCCCAAACAGTCTAATTACTCTGTGGGAGGTATTGACCCAGTCCTAAAAACTCAATTTTAATTCAAAGGGAGATCTAATGAGGAATGCAGTAGAGGCTTTGCAACACTTTCAATTACATATGTGGTTTAGCTTTCTAAATAGAAGTTGCTATGGCCCATTTCTGAAAAATCGATGACAAAATCTATAATAAATTTGAAGTGTAGCACACACACAAAATGCTCATTAAAACCTAAACATAACTTCACAATAGAAAAACTATTTCTGCTATACTACCTCAGCTGAAAGTAAAATCTCAGAACAGCAAAACACTTACAGTGACAAACCATAACCATCTACATTTTCTACTGATAGGAATAAAGAAAGAAAATATCTTTATGCACAGCAAGTTCCTTACCTCTTCAACTACTTTTTTTCCAACAAATATTTACAAATGACTTATTATATGCTTGACAGTATGATAGTTGTTTGATGTTGATGTTGAAGTACTGAACAGAGCCCTTGATAAGAAGCTAATTATGTAAAATATAAATTTACTTGCATATAAAAGTTTATATTTCTTATTCAAAATTGGCATACAGTGTATAATAAGTGATGTCTATTTCTCTATTATCTCCATGATGAACTGAAGCTCTTTCGCTTACTCTTCATCCCCATAGTCTGCTTAATTCTCATCAGATGTCAAGGTTTTATAATCATTTGTTGAATGAGTGGATGACCCAATGCTTGTAATACAGGGTTGAATAGGATAAATAGTCTAAAAATATGCTAATCGAGGAACTAGTATTAATATCCAGTGAAAAAATGAGGGAAATCACACATGAGAATGGCTTTAAAAAACAGGTAGAATTGAGGAAGATTGTCATGGGTAGAAATATTCAAGAAGAAATATTCAAAACATGCAAAAAAATTGGGCATGCAATTGAGGAGGCAAATTCTGGTACCCAGGTGCTATTTGCTTTATGGATATGTACATCATCTGTGTACGGCTTTTAATATCTGGATCAAGGGAGAATGACTGACTTCTGAGCCTCTTTCTCCTAAGCTTTTTATTGTTTCCACATATAAATCTAATACATTCACTTGTGTGTGTTTGGGGGTGGGAGAAGGTATATGTTGGATGAGAGTACTTTTCTGGAAATTGATATCATATGGGAACAATGAATATGGATATGGAATTTGCTGTGATTCTGTAATATAGACAAGCTTGCAATCTTTATTTCCAAGATTGAAATAATTTCTGTTGATATTGTATAGGTGGAATAATCTCAAGGCAAATATATAACAACTGAGAGTAGAATTATCTGGGAGTTAATGAGAAATGTTGCTAGTACGATGTCACTATCAATGTATGCTATGGAAGAATGTGGCCTAGAAACAAAGGATGAGCATGAGACAGCCAAGGAGCAAAGTGCGTGCAGTAATAAGTGATGAATATCAAAAGTGTTATTTTAATAAGCTTTATTTTTTAGACCATTTTAGATTCACAACAAAATTGAATGGAAGGTACGGTGGCTTCCTATATACTCCCTACCTGTACACATACATAGACTCACCCATTATCAACACCCCACACATAAGCAATACATTTGTTACAATTGATGAGTCTACACTGACACATTCTTGTCACCCAAAGTTCGTAATTTATGTGAGGGAACACACTGGTGTAATGGAACCTAGGTTTGGCTGCTTGCTGTTTGAAAACCAAACTCCAGGGACAAGAATGAAGAGGAAAAGCAGGTTTATACAGGAGCCAGGAATTCAAGAGGATGGCGAACAAGTATCACCAAGACAATCTCAAGTCAGAACAAATTTCAGCTTATTTTTATATTAAAGGCAGTGGGAAGAGGAAGGGGTTGGAATCAAGAGGTGACCAACAATCACAAACATAAAAGTGCTAGCAAGAGTTGTAGGAGGTTGGGAACATTTTGTCTGTGGTCAGGTCAAAATTTTCCGATAAATTTTTTATTTTATTAATTTTTAATTGTTATGGGTACATACTAGAATTACTAGATTTGTTCCTATTTGTTAGTTTGAGCTACTTATATATTTTAGTTATTAAACCCTTGTCAGACAGGAGTTTGCAAATGTTTTCTTCCTTTCTACGGGTTGTATCTTCACTTTATGGATTGTTTCATTTGGTGTGGCAAAGCTTTTTAACTTGATGTGATTCCTCTTGTCCATTGTTTGCTTTGGTTTCCTGTGCTTTTGAAGTATTACTCAAGAAATTGTTGCCCAAAGCAATGTACTGGCGAGTTTCCCCAATGTTTTCTCTTAGGGAGTAGTTTTAGGCCTTTAATTTAAGTCTGTAACCCAGTTTGATTTGATTTTTGAATATGTTGAGAGATAAGGGTCTAATTTTATTCTTTTGCATATGGATATTCAACTTTCCCAGCACAATTTTTTTTGAGAGATTCTTCTTTCCCCAGTATATGTTCTTGCCACCTGTGCTGAGCCCACTTTAGATGTATGGATTTATTTGTGGACTCTCTATTTTTACCGTTGGTCTATATGCTTGTTTTTATGCCAGTACCATGCTGTTTTGATTACAATACCTCTTTAGTATAATTTGAACTCAGGTAATGTGATTCCTCAAGTTTTGTTCTTTTGCTCAACATGGCTTTGGCTATTGTGGGTCTTTAGTGGTTCCTTATATATTTTAGGTTTACTTTCTTAATTTCTGTGAAGAATATCATTGGTATTTTGATAAGAATTGCATTAAATCTGTTAATTGCTTTTTGTAGCATGGGCATTTTAACAATACTGATTCTTCTAATTCATGAACATTAAATCTCTTCCCATTTTATTATGTCCTCTAGTTTCTTGCATAAGTGTTTTTGTTTCATAATTTACATTGTAGAGATTTTTCTCTTCTTTGGTTAAGTTTAATCCTAAGTATTTTATTTTACTTGTTGCTGTTGTAAATGGGATTATGTTCTTGATTTTTTTATTGTTCACTGTTTACATATAGAGATGTTACTGATTTTTGTATTTTGACTTTATATTCTGAAGTTTTACTGAATGTCTTTATGAGTTCTACTAGTTTTTTTTTTCCTTTTGTGGAGTCTTTTTGGTCTGTCCGAATAATATTATATCATCTGAAAACAGGGATGATTTGACTTCTCCCTTTTCAGTGTGGATGCTATTTATTTCTTTCTCTTGTGCAATTATGATGGATAGCATATCCAGTACTGTGATGAATCACAATGATGAAAGTGGACAGCCTTGTTGTGTTTCAAATATTAGAAGAAAGCCTTTCAGTTTTTTTCAAATTAAGTATGATACTGGTTGTGTGACTGTTATATTTGTCTTTTATTATGTTGAGATATGTTCCTTCTACACCTAGTTTTTTAAGGGTGTTTAGTAGGATGAGTTGTTAAATTTTATCAAGTGCTTTTCTAGTATCAATTAAAATGATGATATAATTTTTGCCTATCATTCTGTTAATAATGCTGTATCATATAGGTTGATTTGTATATATTAAACCATTCTTGAATTGCTGGGATGGACTCCACTTGATCTTGATGAATGCTGTCTTTAAAGTATTGTTAAATTCAATTTGCTAGCATTTTGTTGAGAATTTGTGCATTGATATTCATCAGGGATATTGACCTATAGTTTTCTTGATGTGTTTTTGTCTGATTTAGGTATCAGGGTACTATTGGCCTCATAGAGTTTAGAAGTATTTGCTCCTCCATTTTTCAGAAAAGTGTGAATAGGATGGGTATTAGTTCTTTTTTAAATGTTTGGCAAAATTCATCAGCGAAACCAATGTATCTCAAGTCTTCTTTGTTGGGAGATACATATATATATATATATATAGGCTTTGATCTCATTACTTGTTACTGGTCTATGCAGGTTTTGAATTTGTTCTATGTTTAATCTTGGTAGGTTTTATTTGTCTGGTAATTTATTTATTTCTTCTAGGTTGGTGTATAGTTGCTTATTGTAGTCTCTGTGATGGTTAATACTGACTGTCAACTTGATTGGATTGAAGGATACAAAGTGTAGGTCCTGGGTGTGTCTATAAGAGTGTTGCCAAAGGAGATTAACATTTAAGTCAGTGGGCTGGGAAAGACAGACCCACCCTTAATCTGGGTGGGCACAATCTAATCAGCTGCCAGCATGTCTAGAGTATAAGCCAGCAGAAAAAATGTGAAAAGAGGAACTGGCCTAGCCTCTCGACCTACATCTTTCTCCCATGCTGGATGCTTCCTGTCTTCAAAATCAGACTCCAAGTTCTTCAGTGTTGGAACTCAGACTGGCTCTCCTTGCTCCTCAGCCTGCAGATGGCCTATTGTGGGACCTTGTTGTCATTTGGGTTAATACTTAATGAACTCCCCTATATATATGTGTGTGTGTATATATATATACATAAATTATATATGTATTTCTATAGATATGTACATATGTATATGTATGTGTGTGTATATCTATTCCAGTTGGGAGTTGAAATATCCTTGTATGTGTATATATACATACATATACATATGTATGTATATATATTACATTTGTTCTGTTCCTCTAAGAGAACCCTGACTAATACAGTCTCTAATGATCCTTTGAATTTCTGTGGTATCAGTTGTAATGTCTCCTTTTATCTCTCTGACTTTATTTATCTTAATCTTCTATTTATTATTAGCTAGTCTGGCTAAATGTTGGTTGATTTTGTTCATCTTTTCAGAAAAGCAACTTTTATTTCATTATCGTTTTGTTATTTGGGGATTAATTTCTTTTATTTCTGCTCTAATCATTGTTACTTCTTTTCTTCTAATTTTGAGTGATTTGGTTTTGCTTTTCTAGGTCTTTAGGATGCATCATTAGTTTATTTAATTTTTTCCATATGTGTGTGTGTGTATATATATATATATATATATATATATACACACACACACATATGGAAAAAATTAAATAAACTAATGATGCATCCTAAAGACCTAGAAAAGCAAAACCAAATCACTCAAAATTAGAAGAAAAGAAGTAACAATGATTAGAGCAGAAATAAAAGAAATTAATCCCCCAAATAACAAAACGATAATGAAATAAAAAGTTGCTTTTCTGAAAAGATGAACAAAATCAACCAACATTTAGCCAGACTAGCTAATAATAAATAGAAGATTAAGATAAATAAAGTCAGAGAGATAAAAGGAGACATTACAACTGATACCACAGAAATTCAAAGGATCATTAGAGACTGTATTAGTCAGGGTTCTCTTAGAGGAACAGAACAAATGTAATATATATACATACATATGTATATGTATGTATATATACACATACAAGGATATTTCAACTCCCAACTGGNGAGAGAGAGAGAGAGAGAGAGAGAGAAAGAGAGACAGAGAGCACTTATTGCTAGAAATTTTTCTGTTAGTACTGCTTTTAGTGTGTCACATAGGGTTTGGTATGCTGTATTTGCATTTTCATTTGTTTCCAGGATTTAAAAAAATATTCTTGTGGATTTCTTCATTGACCTCACTGGCCATTGAGAAGCATATTGATTAATTTCTATGAGTTTCTGTTATTTTCAAAGTTCCTCACACTGTGCATTTCTAATTGTATTCCACTTTGATCAGAAAAGATGCTTGATATGATTTCAATTTTTTGAATGTTTTAAGACATGTTTTGTGTTTTGTGATTCAGTATAGGGTCTATCTTTGAGACTGTTCCATCTGCTGAAAAGAAGACTGTGTATTACAGTCATTGGAAGAAATGTGCTGTAAATATCCATTAGGTCCATTTGTCTACAGTGCACATTATTCCTATGTTTCTTTGTTGATTTTCTGTCTGGATGATCTATTTAATGCTGAAAGTGGGGAGTTGAAATGTCCAGCTATTATTTTATTAGGGTCTATCTCTCTCTTTAATATTTGCTTTTCTATCTGGGCCATCCTGTGTTGGGTGCATATATATTTACAATTTTTATATTCTCTTCCTGAATTGACCTCTTTATCATTATATAATGACCGTCTTTGTCTCTTTTTATAGTTTATATCTTGAAATCTATTTTATCAGATATAAATGTGGCTATGCGCGCTCTATTTTATTCCCATTTTCATAAAATATCCCATTTTATGCTTTTATTTTATTAAATAAAGATGTGTATCTTTATATGTAAATCATGCTTTTTTACAGGCAATTATTGTGTCTTATTTTCATTTTTTAAATCTATTCAAACACTGTTTTTTGGAGAGTCTAGTGTGTTTATATTCAGTGTTATTGATAAGGACTAACTACTAGTATTTTGTTATTTGTTTTCTGGTTGTTTTATAGTCTTCTCTCCTTTTTTGTCTTCTTTCTTTCTTCCATTTTGTTAAGAGGATTTTCTCTGCTACTGTGTTTTAATTTCTTGCTTTATATTTTTTGTTCATGTGTTGTAGGTTTTCTAAATTTGAGATTACCAATAATTTTTATAATAACATCTTATACTTATTGTTTTAAACTGATTACAACTTAACACCGATGGCAAAAACTAACAAGTAAAGAGAAAACTATTAAAACACTCTGCACTTTAAATGCATTTCCTTAACTTTTTGTTGTTTCTATTAATGTTATACTATTTATTTCTTGTGAAGTTGTTATAGTGATTATTTTTGATAGGTTTGTCTTTTAGTCTTTCTACTAAAGATACAAGTATCTTATACACCACAATTGATTGCACTGTTATAATATTTTGTCTGAGTATTTATTACTACCAGTGGAACCAGTGAGGTTTTTTGGTTTGTTGGTTTGTGTGTTTTGAGATGAAGTCTAATTCTGTTGTCCAGGCTGGAGTGCAGTGGCATTATCTTGGCTCATTGCAACCTCTGCCTCCTGGGTTCAAGTGATTCTCCTGCCTCAGGCTCCCAAGTAGCTGGGATTACAGGTGTCCACCACCACATCCAGCTAATTTTTGTGTTTTTAATAGAGATAGGGTTTCGCCATGTTGGCCTGGCTGTTCTTGAACTCCTGACCTCAGGTGATCCACCGCCTCGGCCTCCCAAAAGTGCTGAGATTACAAGCTTGAGTCACTGTGCCTGGCTTACTGCTGAGTTTTATACCTCCAAATGATTTCTTCTTGTTCACTAAGGTCCTTTTCTTTCAGATCGAGGAACTTTTTAGCATTTCCTATAGAACAGGTCTGGTGCTGATGACTTCCCTCAGCATTTATTTGTCTAAAAAAGTCTTCATTTCTTTTTCATGATTAAAGATATTTTCACTGTATATACAATTCAATTTTGTATATTAAAAATGCGCCATGTACTGTGCTAGGCAAATGGGTAATAATGCACCAGGAAAAAATTGCTTTCCTCATTGAGTTTGCATGTCAAAAGATAAACAATAAACTTTCCTTAGATATTTAGGACTATCTCTTATCTTTGTCCAGTTATCATTTCCTCATGAAGATATTCCTTAGCCACTTTATTCAAAATGGCAATATTCTATTAGTTAGGATCACTTCATAAATGTTATTTTTCTTCTTAGTATTAATGAGCACTAGAAATTACAGTATGCATGTTATTTGTTAAGCAGTTTATTGTTTATTTCCCCACATGTCAGCTCAACTGGGAATGAATTAATTAAAGAGGAGATACTATCCTGCTACAATGTCCATATATTTAATATTTAAATATTATTCTGTTACAATATCAATATATGGTAATAAAAAAGCATAAAATACAAAGAAATGAATAAAATATTCAGATATATCAGTGAGAAAAACAATTCAGGCAACAATTCAGAGAAAGCATTTGGGAAGAAGGGATAGTCAGGGAGCCAAAGTTAAGTGGTTATAAAAAATGTAAGTTATTTTAGTCAAGGTTTCCCAGAAAAATAGGATCAATAGGATGTCCATGTATACAGAGAACTATTTATTAAAAGGAACTGGCTCTCATGATTTTGGAGGCTAAGTACCAAGATCTGCAATTAGCACGTTGGAGACCCAGGAGATCTGATAGTTTAACTCCAGTCTGATCAAAGTCCTGAGAATCAGGAGAGTCAATGGTATAAGGTCCAGTCCCACGGACAGCAGTCACAAGACCTGAGAAGAACTAGTATTTGAGTTCAAGTCCAATGTGAGGAAAAGACTGAGGTCCCAGGCCAAGGTAATCAGGCAGGAGAAATTCCATTTTCTTTGAGGGAGGATTAGCCTTTATGCTCTAGTCAAACCTTCAACTGGTTAGGTGGGGCCCACTCATATTTGTGAAAAAAATCTGCATTACTCAGTCTACCCATTCAAATGTTAATTTCATCTAAAATATTCTCATGTGGCCTTTGGGTAAGCAATTCCAGGCTATTGAAAAAGCTGCTGTGAGACAATTATTTGCATAAAAGTCTTACAAGAATGTCTCCCTTATTTATTATTCTACAGAATATTAACAATGGAACAAATTAAAGATAAGTGCAGTATGATGACTCTTAAAACCTTATAAATATTTGTAAATGTAATTATTTATAGAAATCACAGTTGTTTTCTTTTTTAAAATGTAGTATATCTCTAGTTATCAATAAATAGGACTAATGCTCAATCTGCTAAAGGTAATTCTTTTATTACAACAACTATTTTTCTTCATTTGATTTGAAAATCTTACTTAAGAGCTGGTCTAGTAAAAATATTGCCAGGTTGTGTTTAGTATGCATATTAAAGTAAAACTAAACTGACAAATTCAGCTTCATGTTTGTAAAGATACCACAGGGGAGAAAAGCAATGAAGACTAATGGAATTTTTAGAAAAAAATTGAATGCCTTGTTCTGTGCCTGTTTCTCTGATGGAATCTATGTGAGATTACCATTAGAAAAGTAGCTTCCTATTGGATGAAAACCCAGCGTGAAAGACATATAACACCAACTGTGTTCAGCATCATTTTTGACCAAAATGCTGCTGGATGCCTTTAAAATGACTGCTCAAATTATTTTTTCCTAAGGAGCACATTTGTAAATAGTAGACTATATCAATGTAAACGTCTCAAATAATTAAAATTTTGAATATAAAAACTTTGTTTGACTGTAAGTATAGTAATCCCTTCTGTGAATGCTAAAGTGTGATACTCCATGTGTAGTGTAATATAAAGATGTAAAAACACATTTAAAATGTTGATTAAATAGTAGTAAAAAGTAAGTTTAGTTGGTGTTGATATTCGGACTGTTGCAGATACTTTAAGCTTTCAGTAAATCAGCCGATCTTACAAGTGACAGACAAAATGAGCTATACAAATTTTTAGAGTCGAGTTTACTATTTTAGAGATTCTCATATAAAATCATATATATGTTTTAGAGATTTTTATATATGTCTGTAAGTCTGTGAATACGTTGTAATTTGTTTTCACAGGTTTAAAGTAATCAATGCATACTCTTTTTAAGATGCTCAAAATTAAGAAAACAGCTTGTGAGTGATATTGGAGATCCTCCTATTCTTTCTCTCCTCCTAAACTCTAATCTCCAATTTAGTCAATTGTTCTATGTGGATGATAACAAAATCTCTTAGATTCTTATCCTCATCTCAGCTGAGACAGAGTTTTGCAACTATGACTGAGGGTTTTCTTTTTTCCTAGGTAATGGAGAATTTACTGAATAACTATTGGTCAGCATGATGGGCTCTTAAAACATAGAAGAATAACAGACCTGATAATAATCTTGTTTCTTCCAATAGTTTATACTATTGGAATTTAAAGCAAAAGTAGATTATTTGTCTTGCTTATGAAAGTAAACCAATTAACTTGATCCTTACAGTACATTAAATTGTGTGTCATTAATCCTTTTTTCACATCAATTTCTATCATTAATCTCATTTTATCTACTTGAATTCTAAAAAAAAATGAAATATAAGCATTTGATAAACGTTTATTAACTCTAAGTATCGTTTAAGTATAACAGGTATAGTTATAAATGAAATAGACTAATTTTATATATGTACATCTCTATTTTAATTAGACATGTTTGCTCATTTCTGAAAATAGATGTCTTCCTTACACTATTTCAAAATGAATATATTACCATATTGATAAAGAAAATGATTTTGGTGGGGGGCTTTAAAGAGTATTCATTTGATAGAGCTTTGATTTAGAATAATATATTTAGATTTTACTCTAAAAGTCTTTTTACTGAGTCTCAATGGAACGTTAATGCCCATATTTAAGTATCTTTCTCATCTAGCTCAATGTACCAGAGACAAAAATACGTCCATTATAATTTGTAGTGTGTGTGTGTCTGTGTGTGCATATGCTCAGCAAGGTAGCAGTTCTTTAAGGGAAAAACAGGAAATGTAAATCTATAAACCTGCATTTTCAGACTTCAGGGCATCTTACCTGCTTTTCTCTTAAATCTGACCTTAGTAGTGTAAGAAAATTCTAACTTTAAACAGCCCTTTTTTCAGGCTTTTAAATGTGACTTAATATTCTACTAAAATTTTGTTTTTTCATTGCAGTCAAGCCTGTAAACAATATTTATAAAAGAAAATTATTTACTTTTAAAATAACATGAACCAAAACAATTATTTCACACTGTATAGGAAAGAAATATGATTTCCATGTTAGATGAGGCTTTAAAGCAGTATTTTCCTACATGTTAAGGTATATCCTAAAGAAGCTGTAATACAATATATACATTTAGAAAAAATTGTGGAGATTTGACTTCTATACTAAATATTCATTGCAACTAATTGGCACTTCTCTTAACAGAGTTGTCAAAATACCTGATTGATCATGATTAATTGATATTTATATAAAATTATAAATTACCAGTTTTTAAATTTTGAATCCTTGATGATCATTTTCAAGCAATGTAATGTTTACAAAATGGATGTACAATGGTTGAACTAATTTATGCTTCCACCAATAGTATAAAAATGTTCCTGTTTCTCCACATCCTCTCTGGCATCTGTTGTTTCCTGACTTTTTAATGATCGCCATTCTAACTGGCATGAGATGGTATCTCATTGTGGTTTTGATTTGCATTTCTCTAATGACCAGTGATGATGAGCTTTTTTTCATGTATTTATTGACCGCATGCATGTCTTCTTTTGAGAATGTCTGTTCATATCTTTGGCACATTTTGATAGGGTTTTTTTTTTTTTTTTTTTTTTTTTTTTTTTTTTTTTTTTTTTTTTTTTTTTTTTTTTTTTTTTTTTCTTGTAAATTTGTTTCAGTTCGTTGTAGATTCTGGATATCAGCCCTTTGTCAGATGGATATATTCCACAAATTTTCTCTCAGGTAGGTTGCCTGTCCACTCTGATGACAGTTTCTTTTTGTTGTTGTTGTTGTTGTTTTTTGTTTGTTTGTTTGTTTTTGTGGTTCAGAACCTCTTTAGTTTTATTAGATCCCATTTGTGGCAAATCCTTAAGCATCTAGAACCAGAAATACCATTTGTTGCAGCAATACCATTACTGGGTATTTACCCAAAGGATTATAAATCATTCTACTATAAAGACATATGCACAAGTATGTTTATTGCAGCACTATTCATAATAGCAGACTTGGAACCAACTGAAATGCCCATCAATGATAGATTGGATAAAGAAAATGTGGCACATATACACCATGGAATACCATGCAGCTGTAAAAATGGATGAGTTAATGTCCTTTTCAGGGACATGGATAAAGCTGGAAACCATGATTCTCTGAAAACTAACACAGGAACAGAAAACCAAACACCACATGTTCTTATTCATAAGTGGGAGTTGAACAATGAGAACATATGGACACAGGGAGGGGAACATCACACTCCAGGGCCTGTCAGGGGTTGGGGGGGCGGTTAAGGGAGGGAGGCATTAGGAGAAATATGTGATGTAAGGCCGGGCGCGGTGGCTCAAGCCTGTAATCCCAGCACTTTGGGAGGCCGAGACGGGAGGATCACGAGGTCAGGAGATCGAGACCATCCTGGCTAACACGGTGAAACCCCGTCTCTACTAAAAGAAAAACTACAAAAAACTAGCGAGGCGACGTGGCGGCGCCTGTAGTCCCAGCTACCCGGGAGGCTGAGACCGGAGAATGGTGTGAACCCGGGAGGCGGAGCTTGCAGTGAGCTGAGATCCGGCCACAGCACTCCAGCCTGGGTGGCAGAGCGAGACTCCGTCTCAAAAAAAAAAAAAAAAAAAAAAAAAAAAAAGAAATATGTGATGTAGACGATGGGTTGATGGCTGCAGCGAACCACCACAACACGTGTTTACCTGTGTAACAAACCTGCACATTCTGCACATGTGTCCCAGAACTTAAAGTATAATAATAATAATAATAATAATAAAAGTATTTCAAATGCTAAGCAATTTTGGTTATAGCAAAAAGTTCCATTAATAAAAAGCAAAACCCTAAAATTAAAAAAATAAAATAAAACTAAAGTGTTTTACTTTTCATAAAAATTTATCAAAAGTAGTTGAAACCATGCCTGCCTCCTTCTCACATAATTAACAATGTGGAGCACCATCTTTCTTTACGCACTGGTGAATTGTCATATGCTTTTTAAAGTTTGGACCGGCTTCCTGCATTGTATTCTTTGTTCTTTCAGTATCTTGAAACACCTTCAAGAGGTTTTTCTAACGTGAAAATTTTCTGCCAGCATTACTTCCTCTAGGACATGTTCATTCTGTTCATCACAACTACCTTTCTCATTTATGTTAAGTTCTCTTCCAGTAAGTTTCCGTGGCTTTATACATACAGACCTCAAATGACAGCTGTGTCAATATTCCATGGTCAGCTGTCTTCTTATTGGATCTAATTTCACATCCAGCATTATTACTTTTCTTTTCTTTTCTGCACTTTCATCCGTTGCATATTTCCTTCTTTTAATCATCAGTTTTGTAAAATGTCATGCGAGTTTATCATGGGAAGACATAGGGGAGACACAATTTAGAAAAATGGACGTAGGACTTTCTCTCAACTTCTTATTTCTAAATCAAAAGATATAAATAATATAAACTACAGAGACATGTACATCAACAATGGAAACCTAGGGCGGTTTTCTAATTTGTGAAAACTGGAAATATTTCTGTGTGAGATTGAATGCTCATTGCTAAATTGCAGAGCAGCGTATTGACATGTAAATCCATCTACAAAACTAAAATCAAGACATCTACTCCAAAGTAAAAACATATATACCAAACAGACAGGGCAATTACATTTGATGTGAAGTTGTGGTAGGGTGCTGGTTCAGAGGGAGAAATTAATACAAAGGACATTATTTGAAAAACTGGCAAAAAATAACCTATAGGCTGTAATAGTTGATAATATTGTATCAATGTTAATTTGTCTGAAGTAGCTAACTGAAGGGTAATTATGTAATAATATTCTTGTTCTTAAGAAATATACACCAAAATATTTAGAGATACAGAAGCATGATGTCTCAAATGTACTTTCAAGTTTAGAAAAAGACTAATATGGATTATGTACCTATATCCAGATGCAAAACCATATCACTATGATTATGTAAATCTACCTATATCAACATTTATGTCAATACCTATACATATATTATATTTATATATTTCTCTATATTTATCTATGTCTATATATAGAGAGAGAGCATACGGGGGAAGAGAGAGAATTATAAAGCAAAATTCTAACCACTGGATCACTGGTAAGAGTTTATAGGACATTTTTTTGTTGTTGTTCTTGACATTTTTCTACAAGTTAAAGTTATTTTATAATGAATAGTAAAAACAAATTGTTTTTGTGGTTCTTTCATTAACCCATATACAGCCAGGCACATATGTTTCATTCTGTTTTTGATCTTTCAGGATGGTTTTAAATAATTTCTTAAATTATGTGAAATATATCTGTGGTTCTGAAGTCAAAACTTTAAAAGCAAATTTATTCAAGGAAGTTAAGCTTTGATTTATCCAAGTCTCTTCTG
>NW_016816251.1:107234-112492 GCF_001698545.2 Rhinopithecus bieti
CAAGAACAGAAAACCAAACACCGCATGTTCTCACTCATAGGTGGGAACTGAACAATGAGATCACTTGGACTCGGGAAGGGGAACATCACACACCGGGGCCTATCATGGGGAGTGGGGAGGGGGGAGGGATTGCATTGGGAGTTATACCTGATATAAATGATGAATTGATGGGTGCTGACGAGTTGATGGGTGCAGCACACCAACATGGCACAAGTATACATATGTAACAAACCTGCACACTATGCACATGTACCCTAGAACTTGAAGTATAATATAAATAAATAAATAAATAAATAGATTTCTAAACTGTAGTAGTTTCAGTGTTTCTGTGAAAAGTCTTTTGCATATTTCGAGGGCTAATTTATGTATCACCTTATAGCCTATGTTGCCTGTTTGTTTGGTCAAATATCTTTCCAGATGTTTCTGTGAAGGACTTATTTAGATGTGATTAACAATAAAATCAGTAGACTTTGAGTAAAGGAAATTACTATTTATAATGTGAATGGACCTCGTTGAATCCACTGAAGGCCTTAAGAGAAAAGATGAAGTCTCAGAAGGAAATAATTCTGCCTCCAGACTGTTGTGAGACTCAAAATTGCAACATAAACTGTTGCCAGAATTTGCATCTTGCTAGTCTACCTTCTAGATTTTGGACTTGCCAAGTCCACATCTGCAGAAGCCAATTTCTTAAATCTCTGTCTCTGTCTCTGTCTCTGTCTCTCTCTCTCTCTCTCTCTCTATATATATATACACACACACACATACATATACACACAGATATATATATATACACACACACACACAGATACATATTAGATATATATACACACACACACATATACACACACACACACATATATATACACACTCACACACACATACCAGTAGTGTGTATATATATACCTGCTGTTGGTTTTGTTTCCTAGGAGAATCTGATAAATAAACATATGTGTTTTTGTATTTTAGCATTAATTTTTTGAGAATGATTTTGTATTTTATCATTAATTTTTTGAGAATGATTCTTAGAAGTGATCTTAAAAGTATAAATGTATATGCAACTTTGCTAGATATTGCTAATTTACCTTCTGTAGGTGTTGTGCCATTTTGCATTTTCAGTAACAAATTTTGAGAGAACCTGTTTCTCTACTTCAACAACAGCAAGTCTTCAAATTATTGCATTTTTTGCCAATATGATAATAAATGTATCTGTATCCATATGTAACTTGAATTCAACTTATTATGTTTAAAATTATTTATTCAAATGGTGTCATTTTAATTATTTTTCTACGTATTCTAGTCCATTTTTATTGTTATCACTTTATCTCTTCTCTATCTTTGAAGCTTTTCCTATATCATTTACATTTACCTTTTGTTGCCTTATGTGTATATGGGTGTATATGTGTATTACTAGTTTGCCATTTTCAAAAGTATATATTTTCTTAAAACTTCTGGATTTTGTGAGAAAATAAATTTTATTTTAGATAATTTTAAAATGTCATGTTTTCTCCTAATACATGTGTTTTTATCCTTACATTTTAATTTTGAATCTACTTGGAAGATTTGCCATATGGTATGAAAAATGATCCAATTTTACTACTTCCATTTTTTTCTCAGTCGATTGTAGATGCTGGATTTTTTTCTTATATTCAATTCCATTGGCCTATCAAATTTTTAATATACAAATACCACATTCTTTAGAATTTTAGTGTGTAGTAATGTCTGGTAGAGTTAGTAACCTTCCCCTCACTATTGATCTTCTTATTTACACTATTCCTACATGCTTGGTTTTCGGTTATGCCATTTCTCTTAACCTTATTCCGTACAATGTTTTATCTTCATCACTCTACCAAACCCACTCTTTTCAATGGCATCTATGTCATCTTTATTTTGTTAAATCCAGTGCCTAACTACCGTATTCTCATTTTACCATATCCACCTGCAGTTCTTTAAAGAGTTACTATTACCTCCTACTAAACTTTGCTTGCTTTCTAGTATACCACATATGTCTGGTGTTCTGCCCAGATCATTGGCTACTTCTCCTCATGAAGTTTTTTGCACAAATCTCTTTTCCTAGCTCAGCTTCTAACTGTGGGACTATCAAAGAAGTTATCCCTCCTATTCTCACATCTAAGTCTCGGATGCAATTCCATGTTGTTAAAATTCTCTATAAGCCAAATTCATATCTTCACCCACTCCTGATTGCTAGATTTATATATAGTTCTACATTTTCACTTGACTGTATAAGAAATACTTGAAACTTAACATATCAAAAAATTGAATTATTTGTTTAATCCAAAATTTTGCTTCTCTGTAATCAACCCTATCCCAGTAAATGATACCCATTTCCTTCCAGTTGCTTAAGAAAAACATTAACTTCATCTTTGAGTCTGCTCTCTTATGCCTTATGTTTAATCAATTATCAAATATTATTGGCTACAAATTCAAAATATATCCAGAATTTGTCCAATTATTTTAATCTCTATCATTGCCATATTCAACTAAGCTGGTACCACTTGTGATCTATTCTTTAAAAAGGTAATATTTAAAGTGATATCCTGCTTCTGCCCTCAGTCCTCTAGAGTCTATTTCTAACACAGGAGAAAAATCAAATGTTTTAATAGGTAAGCCAATACTTCAGAGTCATCATAATAGAGCATGGTACTGGCATAGGAGAGACCTATGGTTCAATGGAAGAAAATTGAAAGTTTGTTAATAAAAAGTTATACGTATGGTTAATTCATTTATTTTAAAATTTTAATTTTCACGGGTACATTGTAAGTATGTATTTATGTGGGGTACATAAATATTTTTTTTCAGGTATGCAACACGTAATAATCACATGAAGGTAAATGGAGTATCCATCACCTCAAACATTTATAATTTCTTTGTTATGGAAACATTCTAATTTTAAAAATCCCTTTTAATTATTTGTAAATATACTATAAATTTTTTACTGTAGTCACCTTATTGTGCTAGCAAATACTATATCTTATTTATTCTATCTAACTATGTTTTTGTAACCAATAACGATCTCCACTTCCCCTGTCCCCCCACTATCCTTCCCAGCCTCTGATAACCGTCATTCTACTTTCTATCTCCATGAGTTCAATTGTTTTAAATTTTAGCTCCCACAAATGAGTGAGAACATGCAAAATTTGTCTTTCTGAATCTAGCTTGTTTCCCTTAACATAATGTCCTCTAGTTCCATTCATGTGGCAAATGACAGGATCTGTATTTTTTTATGACTGAATAGTGTTCCATTAGGTATATGTACCACATTTTCCTTATTGATTTGTCTGTTGATGAACATTTACGTTGCTTCCAAATTCTGACTATCATGAATAGCACTCCAATAAACATAGGAGTGCTGATACTCTTTGATATATGAATTTCCTTTCTTCTGGGTATATATGTAGCAGTGAAAATGTTAGATAATATAGTAATTCTATGTTTAGTTTTCTGAGGAATGTCCATACTGTTCTTCATAGTGGCTGCATTAATTTAAATTCCCTCTAACAGTGTTTCCTTTTTTCTTAATCCGCGCCAGCGTTCTTATTGCCTGCTGTTTGGATAAAAGCCATCTTAACTGGGGTGAGATAATATATCATTGTAGTTTTGATTTGCATTTATCAGATTATCAATGATGTTGAGCACCTTTTCATATACCTGTTTGCCATTTGTATGTCTTTTTTGAGAAATAGCTATCCAAATATTTTGCCCATTTTAAAATTGCATAATTAGATTTTTCCTATTGAGTAGTTGGAGCTATTTGTTCTGGTTATTAATCTTTTCACAGATTGGTAGTTTGCAAATATTGTCTCTCATTCTATGGGTTGTATTTTCATTTTGTTAATTGTTTCATTTGGTGTGCAAAAACTTTTAACATGATGTGGTCCCACTTGCTCATTTTTGCTTAGGTTGCCTGTGCTTTGGGGTATTACTCAAGAAATCTTTGTCTGCTCCATCATCTTGGAGAGCATCTCCAATGTTTTCTTGTAGGAATTCCATAATTTGTGGTCTTAGATTTAAGTGTTCAATACATTTTGAATGGACTTTTGTATATAGTGAAAACAAAAGTGCTCTAGAAGTGATACCTCTCCCTTATTTTACATTCAAAAAGAAGTTTAAAAATGATCATATCTAAATTTAAGGCCTAAAGTTAGAAATCTCTCAGAATAGAACTTAGGAGTAAGTTTTTGTGATATTGAATTCGGCATTTTTTCTTCTTTTACATGTGGCACCCAATATACAAACAAATAAACAATAAATAAATAAATAAATAGGACCTCATCAAAATAAAAAAAGCTTTGAAAAATATCATGAAGAGAGTGAATAGACAGCCCACATATTAGAATATATTTGCAAATTAAATATGTTCTGGTAAGAGACTTGTGTCCACAATATATAAAAAGCAATTACAATGAAATAGCTGAAGAAAAAAGAAAAGTAAAAAAATGGCAAGCAATTTAAGTAGTTATTTATCCAAAAAAGGTACAAAAATAATTAACAAGCACATGAGAAATGTGCTCAATTATGTTTAATCATTGGGAGACTACAAATCAAAACCAAAAAAGCAATGCCATGTGATAGCCAAAAGATGACTCATACTGAAACAAAACAGA
Organism: Rhinopithecus bieti; assembly: GCF_001698545.2. Lineage (NCBI taxonomy): Eukaryota > Metazoa > Chordata > Mammalia > Primates > Cercopithecidae > Rhinopithecus > Rhinopithecus bieti. The sequence goes on from NW_016816251.1 coordinate 111,857, forward strand.
AAATGGTAAGTTTTATGGAGAAAATGAAAACCCCATGATTGGTCATGATATTGTAAAATGATACAGACTCTTTGGGAAACAGTTTGGCCATTCCTTTCAAAGTTAAATATGGAGTAACCACATGATTCAGCAATTCTATTCATAGATATATACTCAAGAGAAATGAAAACATATGTTTACACCATGTACATATATTCTATAGTAACATACTTGTCCCATATTGGAAACAACCTAAATGACCATAAACTAAAAAGTGGATAAACAAATGTAGTTTTCAAAGATTAATACAATTAAATATTTCTCATTAGTGAATAATATTAAAAATTTTAATATTGTTTTGAAAACATTATGCTTAATGAGGGAAGGTAGTCACAAAAGGCAACATATTATATAATTTAATTTATATGAAATATCCAGAATAGGCAAATTCATAGAAACAGAAGGTAGATTAGTGCTAGCCAGGAACTAGAAGAAGGAAGAGGTGGAGATTGACAGATAATAAGTACAGGGATTATTTTTGTGATCATGAAAATGTCCTAAAATTAAATAGTGGTGATGGCTCCAAACTACATAAATATACTAAAAAAGTAAAAGTAAAAAGCCCTCAGTGAATTGTATGTTTTATTTATTTATTTA
>NW_016816252.1:0-805 GCF_001698545.2 Rhinopithecus bieti
TAAGGGGATTTTGGATCACATTGAAGCCTATAGTGACAAGGAAATACACACAGATAACAAGTGGAAAGAAGTTTTCTGAAAAATTTCTTTGTGATGTGCACATTCATCTCACAGTGTTTCACCTTTGTGTTCATGAAACAGTTTGCTAACACTGTTTTTGTGGAATCTGCAAAGTGATATTTGGGAACACTTTGAGGTCTATGAAGAAAAAGGAAATATCCTCAGATATAAACTAGAAAGAAGCTTTCTGAGAAACTACATTGTGATGTGTGAATGCATCTCACAGAGTTACACTGTTCTGTTCATGGTTCAGTTTGCTAACACTGTTTTCTTGGAATCTGCAATGGGATATTTCTTAGCACAATAAAGCTAATGGTGACAGGAGATATATCCTCAGATTAAAAAAAAGAAGCTTTCTGAGAAACTGCTCATGATGGGCTAATTCATCTCACAGAGTCACACCGTTCTTTTCATTGAGCAGTCTGCTAACACTGTTTTCCTGGAATCTGTGTTAGGATATTTGGGAGCACAATGAAGCCTATGGTGATAAGGGAAATGTCCTCAGATAAATAGCAAAAAGAAGCTTTCTGGGAAACTGCTTTGGATGTGTGAATTCATCTCACCAAGTTACTTGATTCTATTCATGGATCACTTTGTTAACAGTGTTTTTGGGGTATCTGAGAAGGGATATTTTGGATCGCTTTGAAGCCTATGGTGACAAGGAAATATCCTCAGATAAAAGCTGGATAGAAGCTTTCTGAGAAAGTTCTTTGTGATATGTGAATTCATTTCACAGTGTTACACC
>NW_016816253.1:0-881 GCF_001698545.2 Rhinopithecus bieti
TATAGATATTATATGTATTATATATATATATATATACTGAAACCCCTGGGACATTGCACCATTATTCTGAACAATCTTTGAATCATGTCACCAATGAAAAATTAAATTGTGTTCAGTGAGATTTTATTCGTAAGTTGTGAGTGCATTGCGTTACATCTGAAATCTTTGAATACTGACCATCAATATATGTGTCTGGCAACTATCAGAATGTTCTTAACCAGAGTATGCCATCTTTAAGAAAAATATTATAAATTATACATGCAAAAAGTATATATAATATATATGTACAATATAAAGAATAATAGAAAATAAATCCCTGGGTAGCCAATAAAAACAGCATCTGTTCATCCTTCTAGTGAAGTGTAATGCATTGATATCGATGATAATTTCACTCCAGCAGCACACAGATTAGTACCATCCCTAAGGTCCAATACCAGAAGAAATTGAATCAGCGATGTATATTGTAGCTCTTTGATCACATAAAGATTTTAAACCAGTTGAGTCATGTATTTCAGTCTCTGATGGTGAATGAAAGGTATGTTTTCCACTTACAAAACATCACTTCCTATTGCTACTGGCAGTTGTGAAGGTTTGGAAATTGGTTTTTGTGTCCAGAGGCCTTTGCCCAAAAGTTATTGCCCATGTTGTGCTTTTTGTCACCTCCCGGCTATTCAGGAGGGAATGGTCAGGGAACCCTTGGTGAACCCTGAGCTCCTGTACAAACCCAACTGCCAGGAGTATTTAAAGCAAACCATTCTCTCTCTCAGGGTGTGTGTGTATATATATATATATATATATATTCAGAATATATTTCACAAATAGAAGCTATTTAACCATTAAAGATGCAATATTTGGTCCAAATTCCACTTTATAAAAGAAAT
>NW_016816254.1:0-880 GCF_001698545.2 Rhinopithecus bieti
TTGTGTAGCCCAGGCTGGATGGACTGCAGTGGTGAGATCTCGACTCACTGCAAGCTCTGTCTCCCAGGTTCAAGCAATTCTCCTGCCTCAGCCTCCCAAGCAGCTGGGATTACAGGCATGTACCACTATGCCCAGCTAATTTTATTTTATTTATTTATTTATTTTTATTTTTTTATTTTATTTTTTCTATTTTTAGTAGAGACAGGATTTCATCACTTAGCCAGATTTCATGATTTGATTCTGGTCTTGAACTCCTGGCCTGAAATGATCCACCCACCTCAGCCTCTCAAGGTGCTGGGATTATAGGCATGAGCCATCACATCTGGCCACCCTCACTTAGTTTTATGAAGGAAAGAAATACCACATGGCCAAGGGCAACTCTCATTTCCTCTGTCTACTCCACCTCTCCCCAGCCTCTTTTCTATAGATGGGAGTTGAGGACAGGGTGAAAGCTGACATGAATAAGGCTTATTCTGCTGTTTGTTAGTAAACCCAGGGGTAGAATCTAGCTCCAGTGATAGGTGGCTCTCTTTAAAACATCTCTTTCTTGGTTCTTCTTTGCCTCAGCTTTTGACATTAGTCCTTGATTTTGATTCAACAGAAACAGCCACTTTCAGCATCTTGTTATAGAGGCACAGGTGGTAATTGAAGCCATGAGAGTTGACCAAAATATAAAGAACTGCCGACGGCTGAGAAGGAGTGCTATCTTTGTCCTTTATTAAGAGTCAGCTATTGGCCAGGCGTGGTGGCTCACGCCTGTAATCCCAGCAATGTGGGAGACCAAGGTGGGTGAATCACTAGGTCAAGAGATCCTGAACAACATCGTGAAATCCCGTCTCTACTAAAAGTACAAAAAATTAGCTGGGCGTGGTGGCAAGGC
>NW_016816255.1:0-981 GCF_001698545.2 Rhinopithecus bieti
CCTCCCAAAGTGCTGGGATTACAGGCTTGAGCCACCGCCCCCAGCCCATGACTATTTTTAAGCTACAGTTCTGTTACTTTTTTTTTGGAGACAGAGCTTTACTCTGTTGCCTAGGATGGAATGCAGTGTTGCATTCTTGGCTCACTCCACCTCTGCTTCCCAGGTTCAAGAAGTTCTCGTGCCTCAGCCTCCCGAGTAGCTTGGGATTACAGGCATGTGCCACCACACCCAGCTAATTTTTGTATTTTTCGTGGAGATGAGGTTTTGCCATGTTGTCCAGGCTGGTCTTGAATTCCTGACCTCAAGTGATCTGACAGCCTCAGCTTCCCAAAGTGCTGAGATTACAGATGTGAACCACTGCGTCTGGCCTCAGTTTTGTTAGTTTTCAGTGCTTAGGAAACATAGGTTATAACATTTATACTTGAGAAAAAAATTTGGTTTAATTTACTTTTTAATATATGTCCCAATATATACAAAGGATACACAATGAAAAGTAAGGTACTCAGCCACTCCTGTCTCCTTGTCATTTTGCTCTTTTCACAGGAGGTAACTACTATGACCAGGCTCTTATTTATTTTATAGATGTATGGGAAAACATACGCACATGTACATAAAGGCATAGGCATATATATTATACAATGATACCATGCCATGTACATTGTGCTGCGTTTTTTTTTTTTTTTTATTTGAGTGGGTCTATTTTTAAAATTATAAATAAGCATGACATAAAATTTACTATTTTAACAATTTTTAAGTGTACAGTTCAGTAGCATTACAACATTTACATCATTGTGCAGCTGTTACCACCATCCATCTCTAGAACTTTATCATCACCCCAAATGCAAACTTTGTACCTATTGAACAGTAATTCCCATTCTTCTTGCTCCTCGCAACCACTGTTCTGTTTTCTGTCTCTGCAAGTTTGACTACTCTATTAGGTGCCTTAGATACGTAGAGTCATATAATATTTGTCCTTTTGTT
>NW_016816256.1:0-5454 GCF_001698545.2 Rhinopithecus bieti
GACATGAAAGAAAATATATTGAAGGCAGCTAGAGAGAAGAGGCAGATCATCTACAAAGGGTGCCCCATCAGGCTAACAGTGAACCTCTCAGCAGAAACCCAACAAGCCAGTAGAGACTGAGGGCCTATATTCAGCATTCTTAAGAAAATAAATTTCAACCAAGTATTTTATATGCAACCAAACTAGGCTTCGTATGTAAAGGAGAAATAAGATCCCTTTCAGACAAAAAAAAAAAATGCTAAGGAAATGTGTTACCATCAGATCTGCCTTACAAGAAGTCACTATGGGAGTGTCAAATATGGAAATGAAAGACCATTATTAGCCACCACAAAATACACTTAAGTACACAGACCATTGACACTATAAGGCAACTACACAATCAAGTCTGCATAATAATCAGCTAACAGCACCATGATAGGAACAGATCCTCACATATCAATGTTAACCGTATATATAAACTGGCTAAATCCCCCAATTAAAAACACAGAGGGGAATGTTCGATAAAGAAGCAAGACCCAATTGTATGCTATCTTCAAGAGATCCGTCTCACATGCAAAGACACCTATGGGTTCAAATTAAAGGGATGGAGAAAAATCTACCAAGCAAATGAAAAAAAAAAAAAAAAAGCAGAAGTTGGTAATCTAATTTCAGACAAAATAGACTTTAACAATGATCAAAAAAGGCACAGAAAGGCATGACATAATGGTAAAGTGTTCAATTCAGCAAGAAGACGTACCTATCCCCAAATATACATTTGCACCCAACACAGGAGCACCCATATTCCTAAAACAAGTTCTTAGAGGCCTACAAAGAGACTTGGATAACCACATAATAATAGTGAAAAACTTCAACACTGTACTGGCAGTATTAGACAGATAATTGAGGGAGAAAACTAACAACAACAACAACAACAAAAAATGGGAGCTGTACTTAACACTTGACCAAAAGAAGCTAAGAGACATCTAAAGAACTCTAATCCCACAAAGATATTTGGGAGCTGAACTGGACACTTGGCCAAAACAATCTAACAAAACTCTCCACTTGAAAACAACAAAGTATACATTCTTTTCATTTGCCCATAGCCCATACTCTGAAATTGACCATGAAGTCTGCCATAAAACAATTCTCAGCCGAGTAAAAAAGAAAAACAAAATTTTAACAGTCACACTCTTAAACCATGACACAATAAAAATAGAAATCAATACGGAGATCTTTTTAAACCATACAATTACATAGAATTTAAACAATTTGTTCCTGCATGACTTCTGGGTAAATAATGAAATTAAGGCAGAAATCAAGAAATTTTTTGAAACTAATGAAAACAGAGATACAACATATCAAAATCTTTGGGACACAGCTAAAGCTGTTTAAAGAGGAGAGTTTAAAGACCTAAATAACCACATCAAAAAGTCAGAAAGATCTCAAATTAACAACCTAATATTACACCTAGAGGAACTAGAGAAGTAAGACCAAACCAACATTAAAGCTAGAAGACAAGAAATAACCAAAATTACAGTTGAAATAAAGGAAATTGAAAGGAGAAAAACCATGCAAAAGATCAATGAAACCAGCGATTTTTAAAAAAATAATAAAATTGATAGACCACTAGCTGGATGTATAAAGAGACAAAGAAGATATAATTAAACACAACCAGAAATGACAAAGGGGACATAACCACTGACCTCACAGAAATACAAAAACACTCTCAGAGATTATTATGAACACATCTCTGCACACAAATTAGAAAACTTGCAAGAAGTAAAAAAATTTAAAAAATTATTAGAAATATACAACCTTACAAGATTGATCCAGTAAGAAATTGACACCTGAACAAAACTAACAATTTGTTCCAAAATATAGAATCAGTAATAAGAACCCTACCAATCAGAAAAAGCCTGCACAAGAAGGATTCAAAGACAAATTATACCAGACATACAAAGAAAAGCTGGTATCATTCCTACTGAAACATTTCTAAAAAGTGTGTTAGAGGAATGCCTCCCTAGCTCCTTCTATGAGGCCATTATCATTCAGGTACCAAAACTTGGCAGAGACAAAACAAAACAACAACAAAAAAAGAACTTAAGGTCCATGTCCTTGATGAACATAGATGCAAACATCCTCACCAAAATACTAGCAAACTGAATCCAGCAGCACATCAAAAAGTGAATCCACCATGATCAAGTAGTCTTAATCCCTGGGATGCAAGCTTGGTTCAACATATCTAAATCAATAAATGTGATTTATCACATAAAAAATACTAAAAACCAAAACCACATGATTATCTCAATACATGCAAAAAAGGCTTTTGCATGTATTGAGATGAAGAATTCTTATATATTAAAAACTCTTAACGAACTAGGCATCAAAGGAATATACTTCAAAATAACAAAAGCCACCTGTGACAAATCCACAGGTAACATCATACTGAATGGGCAAAATCTGGAAGCATTCCCCTTGATAACTGAAATGAGACAAAGATGCTGACTCTTGCTGCTCCTATTCAATATAGTACTGGAAGTCCTAGCCAGAACAATCAGGCAAGAGGAGAAAGAAATGAAAGGCATCCAAATAGAAAGAGAGAAGGTCAATCTATCTCTGTTTTCAGACAATACGATTTAATGCCTAGAAAACCCCATAAACTTTGCCAAAAAGCTGATAGATCTGATAAACTACTTCAGCAAGTTTCAGGATACAAAATTAATGTATAAAAATCAGTAGCATTTCTATACATCAATAACATCCAAGCTAAATGCCAAATCAAGAATGCAATCACATTCACAATGATCAGAAAAAATAAAATATCAAGAATACAACTGTATTGAACTGTTCATGCATCGCTATAAAGAAATACCTGAGGCTGGGTAATTTATAAATAAAATAAGTTTAATAGGCTGTCATTTCTGCAGGGTACACAGGAATCATGATGCTGGCATCTGCTCATATTCTGAGAATGCCTCAGAGAGATTTTACTGATGGCAGAAGGTAAAGCAGGAGCAGGCATGTTGCATGAAAAACTCAGGAGCAAAAGGAATGGGGAGGTGCCACATAATTTCAAACAACCAGATTTCATGAGAACTCATTCATTATAGTGAGGAAAGCATCAAGCCAAGAGTAATTCACTCTCATGATTCAATAGCCTCCAACTAGGCTCACTGATAGCTCCAACACTGGGATTTACAATTCAACATGAGATTTGTGTGGAGATGAATATTCAAACTATATTAACATGCACCTGCTCCCTTCAAAGTTCATGTCCTTTTTACATTGAAAAATATAAATACACCTCCTCAATACTCCTCCAAAGTCTTAACTTATTGCAGCATTATCTCAAAAGTCTCAAGCCCAAGTCTAAAATCTCATTGGAGATTGGGCAAGGTTCTTCCACCTATAAGCCTGTAAAATCACAAACAAGTGATTTAGTTCCAAATTACAATGGAGGTATAGTCATTGGGTAAACAATACTGCTCCAAAATGGAGAAAACATCCAAAAGAAAGGGGTTACAGGACTCATGCCAGTTCAAAACCCAGCAGGAAGTCCTTATATCTTAAAGCTCGAAAAGAATCTCATTTGACTACAAGACCCATATCTAGAGCACAATGGTGCAAAAAGTGGGCTCCCAAAGGCTTGGATAGCTGGACAACTCTTGCTTTGCAGGGTTCAGCTCCATGGAGGCTCACGGGTTGTTGAGTACATGCAGGTTTTCCAGATACAGGGAGAAAACTGCCAGTAGATCCACCATTATGGAAGCTGAAAGACACTGGCCTCCTTCTCACAGCTACACTAGGCTGTGTCCTGGTGGGGGCACTGTGTGAGGCTCCAAACCCACATTTCTCCTTGAAACCACCCTAGTAGAGCTTCTCTGTGAGGGCTCTGTCCCTGTAGCAAGCTTCTGCCAGGGTACTCAGGTTTTCTCATACATCCCCTGAAATCTAGGCAATGGGTACCAAGCCTCCTTTACTCTTGCACTCTGCATACTTGCAGGCTTAACTACATGGAAGCTGTTATGGCTTATGGCTTTTACCCTCTGAAGCAGTAGGCCAAGCTCTTTCTGGAGCCCTTTGAAGTGAGTTTGGAGACAAAGTTACCACAATACGAGGAACAGTGTTCCTAGACTGTGAGGGGCAGTGGAGAGCTGGGCTTGACACACAAAACAACTCAGTCCTCATAGACCTCAGGGCCTGTGATTGGAAGGACTACTTGCTAGATCTCTGAAATACTTTCAAGACCCTTTTCCCATTGTCTTTTCCCCGATTCTTTTTTATTTATGCCAGTCTCTCTAGTAAGTTGTTGCTCCACAGCCTGCTTGAATTATTCCACTGAAAATGCTTTTTATTTCTCTGACACATGACAAGCCTACAAATTTCCTAAACTTTCATGCTTTGCTTTCCTTTTCAATATAAGTTCTGACTTTAAGCCATTGTTTTGGTCCTACATCTCAGCATAAGCTGTTAGCAGTAGCCAGGCCACATCTTGAATGTTTTGCTGCTTAGAAATGTCTTCTACCAGATACCCTAAATCATCACTCTCGAATGTAAACTCTCACAGATTCCCAGGGTATAAACACAATGCAGCCAAGTTGTTTTCTAAGGCATAACATACGACCTTTGCTTCAATTTCTCATAAATTTCTCATTTTTTATCTGGAACCTTAGCAGTCTAGACTTCACTGTTCATTTCACTATAAGCATTTTGGGTGCAATCATTTAACCAGTCTCTAAGGAGTTCCAAACTGTCCTTAATCTTTCTATCTTCTTTTGACCCCACCAAACTCTCTCAATCTCTACCTATTGCCCAGTTCCAAAGCTGCTTCCACCTTTTAAGGTTTCTGTATAGCAATGTATCATCCCTTGGTACCAATTTTCTGTATTAGTCTGTTCTTTATTGCTATAAAGACATATCTGAGGCTGGGTAATTTATAAAGAGAAGAAGTTTAATTAGTTTATGATTCTGAAGGTTGTGCAGGAAGCATGGTGACAGCATCTGCACAGCTTCTGGGGAGCCCTCAGGAAATTTTACTCATGCCAGAAGATGAAGCATGACCAGGCATATCACATGGCAAAAGCGGGAGTGGTGGGGGGAGTTGTGACATACTTTTAAATAACCACAGCTCATGAGAACTCACTCAATATTGTGATAAAAACACCAACGCATGAGAGATTCATTGCCCTTATCTAATCATCTTCTACCAGTCCCCACCTCTGACACTGGTGATTAAAATTCAACATGAGATTAGGATGGGGACAAATATTCAACATTGTCAACAGCTAATGAGGAATGTGAAAGTTCTCTTTAATCAGAATCAGAAAACACTGCTGAAAGAATTCAGAGATGACACAAATGGAGACACATTTCATGCTCGTGGATAGGAATAATTAATATTGTTAAATAACCATACTTCCCAAAGCAATTTAGAGATTCAATGCTATACTTTTTTTTTTTTTTTTTTTTTTTTTT
>NW_016816256.1:6570-9124 GCF_001698545.2 Rhinopithecus bieti
CTATACTTATCAAACCACCAATAAATTTCTCCACAGAATTTTAAAACCTATTCAAAAAATCTTATGGAATCAAAAGATCCTAAAAAGTCAAATGAACAAAGCTGGATGAATCATATTACCCAAATTTAAACTATACAACAAATCTAGAGTAACCAGAAGAGCATGATACTAGCACAAAAATAGGCCCATAGGACAATGGAACAGAACAGAAAGTCCAGAAATAAAGCTGCACACTTACAACATCTCATCTTTGGCAAAGTCAACAACACCGACAATAGCAAAAAGCAATGGGGAAAAGACTCCTTATTTAAGAAATGTCACTGGGATAACTGGCTAGACATACACAGAAAACTGAGCCTTTTACTAACACTATTTTCAAAATCAACTCAAGATAGATTAAAATTTAAATGTCAAACCTACACTTATGAAAACCCTAGAAAAATTTAGGAAATACCAATCTGGACATTGGCCCTGGTACAGATTTTATTATGAAGATGATAAAAGCAATTGCAATAAAAACAAAAATTGGTAAGTGGGACCTCATTGAACTAAAGAGCTTTTGTACAACAAATTAAACTCAATGGAGTACACAGACAACTCACAGAATGGGAGAAAATATTTGCAAACTATGCATCTGACAAACATCTAAGATCCAGAATCTGTAAGGAACATAAACAAATCAACAAGCATAAAAGCAACAAAACCATTCAATAGTGGTTAAAGGACATGAGCTGACCCTTTTGAAAATAGCCAACAAGCATTGGAAAATGCTCTGCATCACTAAGCTATAGAAATGCTAATCAAAACCACAATGAGATACCATCTCACACCATTCAAAATGGCTATAATTAAAAATTTAAAATAATAATAATAGTAACAAATATTGAAAAGGTTGCAGAACAAAGGGAATGCTTATACACTGCAGGTGTGAATGTAAATTAGCTCAGGCACCACGGAAAGTATCCTGGAGATTTTTCAAACAACTTAAAACAATTACCATTTGACCTATCAATGTCATTATTAAGTATACACCCAAAGAAATATAAATTGTTCTACCATAAAGACACATGCCCTCATATGTTCATCGTTGCACTATTCACAATAGGTAAGACATGGAGTCAACATAAATGCCCATAAATTGTAGACTGGATTAAGAAATGTGGTGCATACATTGAGCATGGTGGCTCACACCTGAAATCCTAGCACTTTGGGAGGCTGAGGTGGGTGGATCATGAGGTCAGGAGTTCAAGACCAGCCTGGCCTTGATGGTGATCAAGAGATGGTGAAACCCATCTCTACTAAAAATACAAAAATTAGCTGGGCATGGTGGCAGGAGTCTGTAATCCCAGCTACTTGGGAAGCTGAGGCAGAGAATTACTTGAACCTGGGAGGTGGAGGATGCAGTGAGCAGAGATCACGCCACTGCACTACAGCCTGGGCAACAGAGCGAGACTCCATCTCACAAAAAAAGAAAAAGAAAAAGAAATGTGGTACATACACACCACAGAATACTATGCAGTCATAAAATAGAATGAGATTATATCCTTTTCAACAACTCAATAAACTTGGAGGCCATTATCCTAAGCAAATTAATACAGGAACAGAAAAACGAATACCATATGTTTTTACTTATAAGTGGGATTTAAACATTGAGTACGCATGGGCACAAAAAAAGGGAACACTAGATGCCAGGTCCTACTTGACGCTCGAGGTTAGGAAGAAAGTGATAAAAACCTATCAGATACTATGCTTATTACCTGAATGATGACATTATCAATACACCAAATCCTCATGACATTCAATTTACCTATGAAATAAATCTGTACATATACCCCTTGAACCTAAAGTAAAAGTTGAAAAGAAAAAAGAAGATGGGACCAATAGACACTGAGGGCTTCAAAGGGAGGTAGGAAGGAAGGGGGCCATGGGCTGAAGAACTTCCTGTTATGTACTATGCTATGTCTTTGGATGACCGAATCAGCAGAAGCTCTTACTTTAGCATCATGAAACAAATCTTTTACACCTTGTTAACAAATCTGTGCATGTACCCTCTGAATCAGAAATTTAAATTAGAATAAAGTAAAACAAAGGCAAGCAATATTGTGTGCCCAGTTAGTGGTTAGAAATAGATTTTTACGAAGTTGAGAAGTTTACCTTTATTTAGGGGTTTAAGGTGATCCATACAATTTTAGATTTATAATATAGGAAATAAGCTATTTTTTCACTGTGAACTCTGAAGAAAATTTCTCCATAATTATTTTTAATTTAAATATTTCAAATATGAGGTTTAGCAGAAAAAAATCAGTATGCACAATTTTTTTTTGTAAAACTGAAAATTTTGTGAGAGAATGTAGGAGAAATTTGAAGATGTAATGATACAAGATCTGCCATATTTTTAATATTTGTTTTTCAATAATTAATATAGGGCAATTATCCCTAAATAGAAAGACTGAAGTAGGTGGATCACGAGGTCAGGAGATTGAGGCTATCCCGGCTAACACAGTGTAATCCCATCTCTACTAAATATACAAAAAAAAAAAAAAAAAAAAAAAAA
>NW_016816256.1:9231-21982 GCF_001698545.2 Rhinopithecus bieti
TTTATTTTTAATTTCAATAGGTTTTGAGGAAAAAGATGATATTTGGTTACATGAATAAGTTCTTTAGTGGTGATTTCTGAAATTTTGTTGCATACATCACCCCAGCAGTGTACACTGTACCCAATGTGTAGTCTTTTATTCCTCACCCACATCCCACCCTCTGCCCTGAGTCCAAAGAGTCAATTGTATCATTCTTATGCCTTTGCATCTTCATAGCTAAGTTCCCTCTTATGAGTGGGAAAATACAATGTTTGTTTTTCCATTCCTGAGTTACTTTATTTAGAATAATGGCCTCCAATTCCACTTAGGTAGCTGCAAATGCCACTATTTTTTCATTTCATGAGTGAGTAATATTTCATGGTATGTGTGTGTGTGTATATATATATATATGTGCAATATATGCATATTAGAGCTGGTTCCATATTTTTAGAATTATGAATTGTGTTTCTGTAGGTGCATGAATTTTTTTTGTATAATAACTTCTTTACCTCTGGTTAGATACCCAGTAGTGGAATTGCTGGATCAAACAGTAGATTTACTTTTAGTTCTTTAAGAAATCTCCACACTGTTTTCCATAGTGATTGTGAAAGGTGAAGCCAGCTGGACTTCCTGGGTGAAGTGAAGACTTGGAGAACTTTTCTCTGAAGCTAAAGGATTGTAAATGCACCAATCAGCACTCTGGAGAACTTTTCTCTGAAGCTAAAGGATTGTAAATGCACCAATCAGCACTCTATGTCTAGCTAAAGGTTTGTAAACGCACCAATTAGCACTCTGTAAAAATGCACGAATCAGCACTCTGTGTCTAGCTAAAGGATTGTAAATGCACCTATTAGCACTCTGTGTCTAGTTAAAGGACTGTAAGCCCACCAATCAGCACTCTGTAAAAATGCACCAATCAGCACTCTGTATCTAGCTAAAGGATTGTAAACGCACCAATCAGCACTCTGTAAAATGGACCAATCAGCACTCTGTAAAATGGACCAATCAGTGCTCTCTAAAATGGACCAATCAGCAGGATGTAGGCAGGGCCAAATAAGGGAATAAAAGCCAGCCATCCGAGCCAGCAGCGGCAACCCACTTGGTACCCCTCCACACTGTGGAAGCTTGGTTCTTTTGCTCTTCACAATAAGTCTTAGTGTTGCTTACTCTTTGGGTTCACACCACCTTTAAGAGCTATAACACTCACCACAAAGGTCCACAGCTTCACTCCTGAAGTCAGTGAGACCACAAACCCACCAAAAGGAAGAAATTCCAGACACATCTGAACATCTGAAGGAACAGACTCTGGACACACCATCTTTAAGAGCTGTAACACTCACTGAGAAGGTCTGCGGCTTCATTCCTGAAGTCAGCAAGACCAAGAACCCACTGGAAGGAATACTTTACCGACACAATTGTCCTAGTTTACATTCCTACCAACAGTGTAAAAGTGTTCTTTTTTTCACCACATCCGCACCAAAGTCTATTTTTTTTATTATGTCCAATCTTGCCTGAGTAAGGTTGTATTACTTCATGGTTTTCATTAGCATTTTCCTGATAATTATAATGGTGATTAATGATGCTGAGTATTTTTTATATGTTTGTTGGGAATTTGTGTATCTTCTCTTGAGAATTGTCTATTCATATCCCTTTCACACTTTTTGATAGGATTGTTTGTTTTGCTGGTTTGATTGAGTTCCTTTTAGATTCTGGATATTAGTCCTTTGTCAAATACATAGTTTGTGAAGATTTTCTCCCAATCTGTAAATTGTCTGTTTACATTGCTGATTATTTCTTTTGCTGTGCAGAAGCTTTTTAGTTTAATTAACTCCTATCTATCTTTGTCTTTGTTGCATTTGCTTTTGGGTTCTTGGTCATGAAGTCTTCGCCTAAACCAATGTCTAGAAGCATTTTTCCAATGTTATCTGTGAGAATTTCTACAGGTTCAGATCTTAGATTTAAGTCTTTGATCCATCTTGGGTTGATTTTTGTGTAAGGTGAGAGATGAAGATCCAGTTTCATTCTTCTACTTGTGGCATGCCAATTATCATAGCACATTGCTTAATAGGATATCCTTTCCCCACTTCGTGTCTTATTCGCTTTGTTGAAGATTAGTTGACTGTAAGTATTTGGCTTTATTTTTGGGTTCTCTATCCTGTTTTTATACCAGTACTGTGCTGTTTTGGTGACTATCTCCTTACAGTATAATTTGAAGTCAGGTAATGCAATGTCTCCAGATTTGTTCTCTTTGCTTAGTATTGCTTTGGCTACGTGGGCTCTTTTGTGGTTCAATATGAATTTTAGAATTCTTTTCTCTATTTCTGTGAAGAACAATGGTGGTATTTTTATGCGAATTGAATTGAATTTGTAGATTGCTTTTGGCAATATGGTCATTTTCACAATGTTGATTTTACCCATCCAGGAACATGAAATGTGTGTCTTCATTTGTTTTTGTATGTCTATGATTTCTTTCAGCAGGGTTTTGTCATTTTCCTTGTAGAGGTCTTTCACCTCCTTAGTTAGGAACTTTCCTCAGTATTTTATTTTTATTTTTTGCGGCTATTGTAAAAGGGGTTGAATTCTTGATTTGATTCTCTTCTTGGTCGCTGTTAATATATAGCAGTTCTACTTATTCATGTAATTTGATTTTGTATCCTGAAACATTACTGAATTAATTTATTAGTTCTAGGATCTTTTTGGATTTGTCTTTAGGGTTTTATAGGTATAGAATCATATAATTGGCAAATAGCAAAAGTTTGACTTCCTCTTTACCAATTTGGATGCCATTTATTTTTTATTCTCTTGACTGATTGCTCTAGCTAGGACTTTCAATACTATGTTGAATAAATGTGGTGAAAGTGGACATCCTTGTCTTGTTCTAGTTCTCAGGGCGAATGCTTTCAACTTTTGCCTGTTCAGTATAGTGTTGGCTATGGATTTGTCCTAGATGGCTTTTATTAGCTTATGGCATGTCCCTTGTATCCCAGTTTTGCTGAGGGTTTTATCATACAGGGATGCTGGATTTTGTCAAATGCTTTTCCTTCATCTATTAAGATGATCACGTAATTTTTGTTTTTAATTCTGTTAATGTGGCCTATCACATTAATTTACATGTGTTAAAGCATCCTTGCATCCCTTGTATAAGACCCACTTGATCATCGTGGATTATCTTTTGATGTGCTGTTGGATTCAGTTAACCAGTATTTTGTTGAAATTGTTTGCTTGTAGGTTCATCACAGATATTGATCTGCAGTTTAGTTGTTGTTGTTGTTACGTCCTTTCCTGATTTTAGTATTAGGGTAATACTGGCTTCATAGAATGATTGAGGGAGGATTTTTTTTTTTTTTTCTTGCGATAATCTCAATGCCATTCTGTATATTTTAAGTGAAACATTTAGACCATTTATATTCAACGTTAGTATTTAGATGTGAGGTATTATTCTATTCATCATGCTGGTTGTTGCATAAATACTTTTTTTTTCTTTGTGTTATTGTTTTATAGGTCCTGTGAGATTCGTGCTTTAAGGAGGTTCTATTTCAGTATATTTCACAGATTTGTTTTATGACTTAGAGCTGATTTTATTAGTTCTTGTAGTGCTGGCTTGGTCATGGTGAGTTATCTCAGTATTTCTTTGTGTGAAAAAGACTGTGTATATTTTTTCATTTATGAAACTTAGTTTTACTGCACACAAAATTCTTGGCTGATAATTGTTTTTATTTAAGGAGGCTAAAGATAGGACCCCATCCCTTATAGCTTGTAGGGTTTCTACTGAAAAAAAAATCTGTTGTTAATCCGATCAAGGTAATCCTTTATAGGTTAGTTGATACTTTTGCCTCACAACTCTTAAGATTCTTTTCTTCATTTTGACTTTAGATAACCTGAAGACTATGTCCCTAGTGATGTTCTTTTTGCAATACATTTCCTAGGTGTTTTTTGATCGTTTTGTGTTTGGCTGTCTAAGTTGTTAGCAAGGTCAGAAAAGTTTTCCTTGATTATTTCTTCAAATATAAAGTTTGGTGCAAAAGTAATTTCAGTTTTTGCCATTACCCTCATATATTTTCCAAACTTTTAGATTTCTCTTCTTCCTCAGGAATAGTAATCATTCTTAGGTTTGGTTATTTAGCATAATCCCAGTCTTCTTGGAGTCTCTGCTTATTATTTTTTCTTATTCTTTTTATTTGTCTTTGTTGGATTGAGTTATTTCAAATGCCTTGTCTTTGAACTTTGAAGTTCTTTCTTGTACTTGTTTGATTCTATTGTTGACACTTTCCAGTGTATTTTGCATTTCTCTACATGTGTTCTTCATTTCCAGAAGTTGTGATTGTTTTTTATTTATACTATCTAGTTTTCTGGATTTTTTTTTCTATCCGTATCCTGTTGTTTTCTCTGATTTCTTCAGGTTGATATTCACTTTTCTCTGGCGCCTCCTTGAGTAGCTTCATAATTGACCTTCTATTTTTTTTGTCTGGCCCTTCAGAGATTTTTTTTTTTTTTTTTTTTTGCTTTGCATTAGTTGATCATGAACTAGTGTTATCTTTTGTGGATGCTAAGGAACCTTGTTTTGTCGTATTACCAAATTTGAATTTCTGGTTTCTTCTCATTTGAGTAGACTATGCCAAAGGGAAGATCTGTGGCTCAAGCGCGGTTGTTCAGATTCTTTTGTCCCATGAGATGCTCCCTCAGTGTGGTGCTCTCCTCCTTACCCTAGAGATGGGACTTCCTGAAATCCTGCAAAGAGCCCAGTGATATGATCCCTCTTCAGATCTCTCAGCCATGGATACCACTACCTACTCCAGTGGAGGTAACAGGTGAGTAAAGTGGACTCTGTGAGGGTTCTTTGTTGTAGTTTTGCTGTTGTTGTTGTTAGTGCCAGTTGCTTTATTTCTGCTTCCTATATTTCATCAAAGAAAAGTAAAATTTTCTGGAGGTAGTACTATTTTTAAAGACCTTTTTTAATTTTTTTTTTTTTTTTTTTTTTTGCAATAGCAGTTTTAGTTTCCCAGCAAAATTGAAAGATACAAACTTTTTATCTACCCCAGGCATGTATGGCCTCTGTGGTTACCAACATTCCTCACTATACTGATACATTTGCTACAATTGATGAACCTCCATTGGCACATTATAGTCACCCCAAGTGAATACTTTACAGTAGGGCTCACACTTGGTATAACTTTTATAGATTTAAGAATGTATAATGTTTTTAAATTGATGTATTCATGATTATAGTATCACATACAATATGTTCACTGCTCTAAAACTCCCTGGTGGTTTACCTATTCATTTCTCCCTCCCTTAAATTACTGTAAGCCACTAATATTTTACTGTCTCCCTATCTTTTCTAGAGTATCATAGTCAGAATCTTACAGTATGAAGCCTTTTCATATTAGCTTTTGTACTTTATAGTATACAATTATGGTGCCTTCATTTTTTTCATGGCTTTGTGATTTTTTTTTTTTTTTTTAGTGTTTAGTAATGTTTTCTTATCTGGATATACCAAAGTTTACCTACTAATTTACCTAGTGAGTGATGCCTTCACTGTTTCCAAATTTTTGAATTTATAAATAAAGTTGCTCTAAACATCCGTGTGCATGTTATTGTGTGAACATAAGATTTTAACTCCTTTGGATAAACAACAAGGAACCCAATTGCTGGATTGTATAGTAAGAGTGTGTTTAGTTTTGTAAAACAAAATAACAAAAAACAAAAGTGAAAACTCTTATGCAAAGTGACTATATATCATTTTACATTTCCATCAGCAATGAGAGTTCCTGTTGCTCTACATTCTTACCAGCATTTGGTCATGCTAGTGTTCCAAATAATGGCCATTCTAATGTATATGTGGTGTTATTTCATTGTTGTAATTTGTGCTTCATTTATAACATAGTACAGCATCTTTCATATGATTATTGATCATTTGTATGTTTTCTTCATTGTGGTATGTGTTCAGGTCTTTGTCTCACTTTTTAATTGGGTTGTTTTCTTATTGCTGAATTTCAAGGGTTGTTTCTATATATTAGATAACATTTCTTTATCAGATGTGTCTTTTGCAAATATTTTTCTCTCAGTCTGAGGCTTGTTTTCTCATTTTCTTAACATTGTCTTTTGCAAAGCAGAAGTTTTTTGATTTGAAAAAAACTTCCCTTTAATTATTTAATTCCTCAATCATGCCTCTTGTGTTGTAGCTAATAAGCTATCAACATACCCAAGGTCAAGTAAGTTTTCTCTCATGTTATCTTCTAAAATTCTAATAGTTTCGCATTTTATATTTAGGTCTGTAATCCATTTTAATGTAATTTTGTTAAAGTTGTCAGGTCAATGTCTAGATTATATTTTTTTTTTCTTTTGCACGAGAATTTTGAATGTCCAGGTAATTCAGCATTCTTTATTTATTGAAAAGACTATTTTTGCCCTGTTGTATTGTCTTGGCCACTTTGCCAAAGATGAGTTGACTAAATATTATGTAGATATACTTCTGGGCTTTCTATTCTTTTCTATAAATCTATTTGTCTATTATTTTGTCAATACCATACTTTCCTTTTTTGTGGTAGCTTTATAGTATGTCTTTAAGTCAGGTAGTATCAGTCTTCCAACTTTATTATTTTTCTTCAATGTTGTGTTGGCTATTCTAGATCTTTTGTCTCTTCATATGAACTTTGCAAACATTTTGTTAATATCCACAAAACCACCTGCTGAGATTTTTATTGGTATTGTATTTAATTTCTAGATCAAATTGAGAAGAACTGACATGTTGACAATACTGAGTCTTTCTATCCATGGTCTCAGACAGTATTTGCTCCTTCTCATACTGCTATAAGGAACTAGCCGATACTGGGTAATTTAGAAAGAAAGGAGGCTTAATTTACTCATAGTTCTGCATAGCTTAGGAGGCCTCAGGAAATTTACATTCATGGTGGAAAAGGAAGCACTCACATCTTACATCTTTACATGGTGGCAAGGAGGAGAGGAGAGAGATCGACGAAGAGAGAGGAGAGGAGAGGGCGGGTCTCGGGGGGTGGGAGGTGCGGAGAGAGATGATGCTGAGGAGAAGCTATCAAATACATAAATCCAGCGAGCGACTATCATTAAGAAATAGCGATGGTGATAAAGCATCCGGTCAAATCATCTGGCCGGGAGTCCCTCGCGCGCGTGTTATGCCTGGGATTACAATTTAGTTTGAGATTGTATGGGGGGATACAGAGAAACAGCGAACCATATCACAGATTACCTCTGCTATATTACTCAGTTTCTTTATCCATTCAAAGAGTTTGTGTTTCATCATATAATATGCTCTTATATTTTTCTAGATTATATACCTATTAGTTAGTTTTTCTGTGTACGTTAATGTTCAATGAGGTACTGTGTGTTCATATGTTAAGATGCTACTTGTTCATACTGGTATATACAAAATGTGATTGACTATTTGTATATTAACCTGTATATCTTGGAACATTATATAGCCTTTATTAGTAATATATTGTTTACTTATATGTTTTTGTTAAACCTTCAGTTTTTTCAGGAGTGGTTCATGTAATCGGTAGTGCCGAATTGATGTGTGTGGTTAGTGTGAAGGGGTATAAGCTGGATGAGAGCGGAGACGGGCGGGTTCGATCGTACTGCAAAAAGTTTGAGTTTCTCAGTCATTAAGTATCAGTATGTAAGCTGGCTATTAGGAGATATTTTTGTATTATATTCTTTTATCAGTTTGTGGGAAGGCGCCATGAGGCGACTGAGGCGGGAATTTGTATGAACTACAATCTTTACAATTTTGTCATTTTTCGTACATCTGCTAGTGTTATAAATCATGTTAATTTTTGAAAATTTAAAATGCATGTTTTACCTAAAATTTTATCTTGTGGATTGTAACTGTTTTTATTACTTGATTTTAAATGTTAACCAACTTTGCATACTGGGATGAATCATATTTTTTTATGTCATAAATTATTCCTATATTCACTGCTTGGATTTGATGTTGTAAAAGATATCTGTCTGCAGTTTTTGTTCAATGTATCTCTTTGGTTTTTTGTTAGACATGTGACAACTGAGAGACTCAGTTATAGAGGTATTAACTTCTTCCTTTTCTGAAATCACACTCTAGGAAATGTTACAATTTTTTCTTCCTTAGATGTTCGGTAATTCAAACAGTGTAATTCATCTAGGGTCCTGCTGCTTTTCTGTTGTTGATAATTCAGTCTAATAATTATTGATTCAATTTCTTTCTTGTTTCTTCTTTCTTTGCTTTGTTGTTTGTTGTTTGTTTGTTATTTGTTTTCTTCTTGAAGACGTGTCTTGCTGTAGCCCATGCTGGAGTGCATTGTGGCCAGATGTGGCTCGACTGCAACTTCGCCCTCCCGGGTTCAAGTGTTCTCCTGCCTCAGGACCTCCGAGCTAGCTGCGGATACAGCCGCACCACCTTGTGGGGCCTGGCTAATTTTTTGATATTTTAGTGAAGCGAGGTTCACCATTGTTGGTCAGGGGTCTTGAACCTCTCCGACCCAGTGATCTGCCCTGCATTGGCTCGCTGAAGTGCTTGGGATTGCGCAGCGTCAGCCACCACGCCTGGCCTCAGATTTATTTTTTAATAGATAAACACAATTTTTAAACTGGAGTTGTATTTGTTCAGATTTCTAATTGTTTGTATGAGTTTAGGCCACAATATCTTTCAAGAATTTATCTCTTTCTCTTCTAGGTTGTGTGTGTACATACAGTTACTGTACTTCTTCGTTAATTATATAGGATTGGAGTGATGATGCTCCCTCTTTTATTTCTGATAGTAAATTTGTGTCCTGTATATTTTGTTAGCACCTGGATTAGCTTATCATTATGCTTAATTTTTCAAAGAACCACTGTTTAACTTTTATTGATTTTTTCTATTATTTCGTTTTTAATGTGATTTCTTGCTTTTTCTTTATCTACTTTGAAGTAATGCTAACATTTTTCTAGTTTCTAAGTTGGAAGCTTAAGATATTCATTTTGATCTTTCTTCTTTTCTAATATATGCTTAATGCCTAAAATTTTCCATGCAAACACCTTTTGCCCTACTTTTCACAGAGCTTCTTGCGTATTTGCATTTTTTATTTTTCTTTGTCAAAATATTTAATTTATCTGAGATTTTATTCTGCTGGGGGCCGCCCATTCATATTATTAAGTGTCTGTTTAATCTCTAGATATTTTTGCTTTGAGTTTCCAGTTATCTGTTATAATTAATATCTAGTTAATTCTATTGTTGCACTGAGAGCATACTTTGTATAATTCTATATACATTCAATTCAATTAGCATGATTATATAGTCTAAATGTGGAACTCTGCTGGGTTGACTGCTTACATGTGGAGGCACTGCTATTGGATGAAGCTACACTATAAATGTATTATTTAATTTTATATTTGCCTTGATTGGATGGTATTGTAAGTTGCAACTATTTTGCTTAATTGCTGTCTTCCAAGTCATGTTTTAGCTTTTTATTTTTAGATGGTAGTAGATAACTTTTTGATCTCTTATATGAACACCAGAACTGGTGTTTGCTGCCTGGCCTTGAGAGAATTAGACGGTGTGTATCCAACTCACGTATCATCATCTCATTCAAGAACTATCCATTTAAAAAGATCATTTTATAAATTTCCCAACTTAAATTTGTGTATGAGACTTCAACTAACCTTGCTGTAGAATACAGATTTAATAACGAGTATTATTGCCTTTAAGGCTGAATTATCATCAAACTTCAGAACCTTTACACTTATTTTAAAGTGAGCAAACAGTTCTCGTTACCCATTAGTAGTCTGTTTGCATAATATGTTAGTATATATAACTAGCTCATACTCGATGATGATACTCATAGTGACTCTATATACAATAGTTTGAGCGAGATAAGTATGAAAAAAATCAGGTCACAAATATATTTTGCTGATATTGAAAATTTAAGCCAAATATGCCAAGTAAATACAGTTAGCAAAAACAGTAGCGTAACATTATTGTGGCTGCCCACCCATAATATATAGGCATACCTTGTCTGCTATTACATTTGCTCTTACTACTCCTTTCATGGGGTCTCGTTTTATTTACACGAATGAAGGTTTGTGGCAACATGCATTACTAATCTACGCGCGTATATTTTCCAATAGCCTGTGCTCAGTTTTCATGGCTCTGGCGTCACATTTCTAGCGTGATTCTCAATAATATGTCAAACATTTCTTAAATCACTTATAAATGCTTGTGGTGTATCTTTGGGATTAGTGATCTTTTGATGCTTACTAATTCCATTATTTTGAACGGTGCATGAACTACACCAATAAAAGGGCCAAACTTAAAGAGATTGAATAAATATACATGTTTCTGACTACTTTCATGACTGAAATTTCTGTCATCTCTCTCCTTCTTCTACAGCGCCATCCCTGATTCTCTGTTAACAAATAATTGAAATTAGTCAATTAATAATCTCAATGCCCTCTAAGTATATTAAACAGAGATTCACAATCTACTTACTTCAAATAAAGCCAGAACAGAATATTAATCTTGTGAGATAAGGCATGTCCAGCCAGACAGTCTGAAATCTTAGGGCCCTCTTTTTACCAACCGCCAGCCAAGTGTAATGCAAAGAAAGTCCTGCACTATTCCAGTGAACACATAAATGATAAAAAAGGGAAACACCTTTTTTGTTGCTATGAAGAAAGATACTGAAAAGGCCCTAACAAAACAAAGGCAGATTTTTCCACAGAGACAAAACACTGTCTATTGGAATAAGGTGCCCTCCACAGCTAGAGAGGAGAAGTGAATGACTGGCTTCGAAACTTCAAAGAAAAGATTATCGCTCCTACTAAGGACTGATGCAGCTGATGACTTTCTGTGAAACCTCACTGAGGTTAAGGTGAGCTTCATGAGCATAAGTTGAATATTAGCAATGTGCAGCAATACAATTAGCTGTTATGAAAATCCTAGAGCCCTTAAGAATTATGCTAAATTGACTGCCTGTGCTCTGTAAATGGGACAACAAGGTCTAGATGACAACCCAACTGTGTACAGCATGGTTTCTTGAATAATTTAAGCCCACTCTTTGTACCTACTGCTAAAAAACAACAACAACAACAACAACAAAACAAGATTCTTTTCAGAATATTACTGCTCATTGAAATGCATCTGGTTACCCAAGGGCTCTGATGGAAATATACAGCAGATTAAACATATTTTCATGCCTACTAATACAACATCCATCCTGCAGCCCATGGATCAAGGTATAATTTTGACATTCAAGTTTTATTATTTAAGATGTGCATTTTGTAAGGTTATAGCTGCCTTAGACAGTGATTCCTCTGACACATCTGGGCAAAGGAAATTGAAAATTTCCTGGAAAGGATTCATCATTCTTGATGCTAGAACATTTGTGATTCATCAGAGAAGGCTGAAATATGAACACTGACAAGAATTTGGAAAAAAGTTGATTCCATCCCTCATAGCTGACTTTGATGTGTTCAGTCCTTCAGTGAGAAAAGTAACTGCAGATGTGGTGGAAATACTAAGATTACTATAATAATGGAGCCTGAAGCTATAACTAAATTACAGAAATATTGTGAAATACGTGAGTGCATGAGTAGTTGCTTCCTATAGATGAGCAAAGAAAGTGGTTTCTTGAGAGGGAATCTATTCTTTATGAGGGTGCAATCAACATAGCTGAAATAACAACAAAGGATTTATAATATTACATAAGCTTAGTTGATAAATCAATGGCAGAGTTTGAGAGGATTGATTCCAGTTGTAAAAGAAACTCTATTGCAGATAAAAAGACATCATCTGCTAATGAGAAATCACCCATGAAAGAAAGAGTTAATCAATGCTGCAAACTTCACTGTTGCCTTATTTTAAGAAATTGCCACAGCCATCCCAAATCTCAGGGGCCACTACCCTAATTACTCAGCAGCCATCTACATCACAGCAAGACTCTTCACCAGCAAAAGGATTATGATTTGCTGAAGGCTCAACTTATCATTAGCATATTTTAGCAATAAAATGTTTTGAAATTAAAGTATGTATATTGTTTAATTACACAATTCTGTGGCAGACTTAATAGATTACAGCAGAGTGTAAACAAAACATTTGGGTGTACTGGGAAACAAACAAAATGTGCGACTCACCATATTGTGATATTCACTTTATTGTGGTCATCTGGAAACCAACCTGCACTATCTTGGAGGTATGCCTCTTATAATAATAACATATTTAGTGACAATAATATCAATGAACATAACAAATCCGATGAAGTAATTATTATTTTTCTGTGTTACATGGCTTACTAAACATCATAATAGTGGTACATATTTCAGCTCTGCTATTCCCTTGCTATTTTCTTGTTATTTTATATATAGTATCTTCAATACATGGTTACATTGTAGCAACATTTTAAATGTACTTTTCTGTTTTGTAAGGGTGTCTTTAATTAAAACAAGATATTATAACTGGTAACTCCACTCATATAGGCAAATTAATTGGACCGATTTTACAATATGATATAAGGGAAAAAATTGCCTTTATGACCTCCTCTGTCTCATGGAGCTATAATTCTGCCCTCAGTGTGCTGTGAGAATCAGGTGCTACATGTTACTCTGACAGAGCCAGTGAGAATATTAATATTACTTAGTATAGAATACATTAGTAAAGACTATTTAGTTTCTGGTTGTTTGCATGAAGACAAATAATACGTCCTCATTTTTTTTTTTTCACATCTCAGTAGATTATCTTGACAACACAGCACTTTAGAGTCACTTTTTCTTATTTTTTTTTTTTTTT
>NW_016816256.1:24790-27200 GCF_001698545.2 Rhinopithecus bieti
AGTAGCTGGGACTACAGGCGCCCGCCACCTCGCCCGGCTAGTTTTTTGTATTTTTTTAGTAGAGACGGGGTTTCACCGTGTTAGCCAGGATGGTCTCGATCTCCTGACCTCGTGATCCGCCCGTCTCGGCCTCCCAAAGTGCTGGGATTACAGGCTTGAGCCACCGCGCCCGGCCTCTTCTTTTTCTTTTAGTTTCCTCTCTAGAGTCTCATAAACTATGTCTGTGCCTATCTATATTTAATCTTGTGTACATTATTTGTTTGCAATTTCAATTACACATTCTTCTATCCATCTGAATTTAATTATAGCTTCATTGCTTTCTTTTAATATTGTGTTACTTATGAAATTCGTAATGTTTTTGTTTACAAAATAAAATAACTTCTCAGAATACTTGTTATAAAAGCAATAAAAGGCTGGTAATGGTTGGTCATGACTGCAATCCCAGCACTCTGAGAGGCAAAGATAGGAAGATTACTCAAGGCCAGGAGTTTGAGACTAGCCTTGGCAACATAGCAAGACCCCATTTCTAACAAAAATAAAAAGCAATGCCCATTCACTCTAGAATAACTAGAAGTTGTAGGAAAGAAAAAGAAAATGGAAACTACTCATAAGTTTTTCTCCAAGAAAAATGTTAGTATTTTAAAATACGTTTTTCCAGTCTCTCTCTTTCTCCTCCCCTTTTTCTTTCTCAAAAAGTATAATAAAAAAAAAAAAAAGTTGCAACATCTGTGTCAATACAATGTCTACTTTTATGTAACTGTTACCTGCAATATGTTTGTTTTTTGTTCTTCAAAATTTGCTTCTGGGGCAAAAATAACTGGATGTAAAATTGCAGTGAGGAAAATCAGCTGTCAGTTACTAGAAAAATATTTTATTACTAAAGGTTATGTATGATAAACTTAGTGATGTCTTACAAATAAAAAAAAAGATAAATAGAGAGATGACACAGAAATAGTAATGCAGAGATAAAGATATAGAAACATAGAGATACAGTCTTGATTATTTGTAAGTTCCATATTTGCCATTTTGTCCACTAACTAAAAGTTATTTGTTATACCCAAATTAATACAACACTTTTACTCTCGTTGAAGGACGTGCACAGAGCAGTGAAAAAAATGTCCTTGCTTGATGCACATATTCTCAGCTGAGGTCAAACAATGAGACACTACCTTGTTGTTTCAGCTCTCCTACTGTAAACAAGCATATATTCACAGTCGATTTAGTGCCATATTTTTTTCAATGTTGTGCTTTTTATACGTGATTTCACTGTTTAAAGTGGTCCCTAAGCACAGTGATAAAGTGACATTTACAGTTCCTAAGTGCAAGAAGGCTGTGATGTGTATTTTTGTCTCATGGAGAAAATACCTGTGTTAGAAAAGTTTCACTTAGGCGTGAGTCATAACGCTGCTGGCCATGAGTTCAACGGCAATACGTCAACAATATATGTTCAATAAGCTGTCTTTAAAAAAACACACACACACATAAAACAACGCTATATATTGACTTGTTAACAAATATGTTGTGACCAGAGGCTCAAAGAAACCCATTTATTTCCCCTAGGAGAAATGACTCAGTATTTACTAATTAAATGTTCACAGCAACTTTACAGAACAAAACTGCAGTGAATAATAAGAATCAACTTTATATGTTTTACAAAGATCCTATAGTACACACAGATTTGCGTGCACTTTTACTCTCTGTATGGTTTTCTTTTCCGATAACATCACTTTTATCTATTTTTTAATTTTGTTTTTCTCTCCAACTTTTATTGTAAGTTCAGAGGGTACATGTGCAAGTATATTACATGAGTAAATTGCATGTTGCAAGGGTTCAATGTACAGATTATTTTACTACTTGGGTAATGA
The DNA here is from genome assembly GCF_001698545.2 of Rhinopithecus bieti. Taxonomy (NCBI): domain Eukaryota; kingdom Metazoa; phylum Chordata; class Mammalia; order Primates; family Cercopithecidae; genus Rhinopithecus; species Rhinopithecus bieti. The sequence continues at coordinate 26,656 of NW_016816256.1, forward strand.
GCACAGCACCCGATAGGCAGTCTTAAGACCCTCACCTTCCTCCTGCCCTCCGCCCTCAAGTAGTCCCCGGTATCTATTGTTTTTTCCTTTGTGTCTATATGTACTCAATATTTAGCTCCTACTTATAAGTCAAAATATGTGGTATTAGATATTGTAGTTCTGTGTTAATTTGATTAGAACAATTGCCTACAGCTCCCTTCATATTGACGCAAAGGACTTTATTTTGTCTCACATCTACATAGGATTCCATTGTATATATCTATCACTCTTTTTTTATCCATGCCACTGTTGATGGGTATGTAGGTTAACTCCATGTCTTTGCTATTGTGAATAGTGCTGCGATGAACATATACATGCATGGTTATTTATGGTAGAATGATTTATATTCTTTTGGGTATGTATCCAGGAATGGGACTGCTGCATCGAATGGTAGTTCTGTTTTAAGTTCGTTGAGAAATCCTCAGACTTCTTTCAACAGTGGCTGAACTAATTTACATTCTCACCAGCAGTGTTTATGGGTTCTCTTTTCTCCACAATCTCACCAG
>NW_016816257.1:0-1588 GCF_001698545.2 Rhinopithecus bieti
TCAGTAGGGCATTCATTTATAGTTGGTTTATGTAAAGAAAAAAATAGTCTTTTAAAATACTTAAATTTATTAAAATATTTAAAACCGATTTATCTAATTCAAAGAAAAAAATGTATTCAGTGTTTAAATGAACAAAGCAATTTGCTAGCCCCTAAACAAGGCACAAAGATTAGCAAAAAGACTCCAGTCCTCAGGACATGATACATCCTACAGGAGGGAGAAAATACATGTGTATCCCTTATTGGAAAAAGGAGTAAGAACTGTTACCAGAGAGGTGAAAGTGCTCCTGGAGCTTAGTAGTAATAGGTAATGCTCTTTGTATGGCGAGACCTCTTCCTGGATAAGGTAGCTTTAATATGGTCCTTTAAATATAACACTTAAAAGTCTGATTCATGCACAAATGTCATGGAAACAGCCAATCTGTAACATCTTTGTCTAAACCAATTATTTTGTTTTGTACATGAACACATTTATTTAGTGAACTTGATGTGCTGGCAATCCTTTTTCCATGATCCTTTTACTCACTATAGAATATCTTTAATTCTTATTAAAAAGTTATTCATAATAAGTAAGTTACTTATTAGTGATGGTATATCCACAATCATCAGTTAATCATGAAAAATAAACTTACATATGCTTAGATGGTTTTATAAGTCAGAAAGGTGAATTACAGATATTTAGGTAATTTTAAGATAGATACATAGCTGTATTTTAAATTAATCTCATATAGTAGATGGGTTTGGTTTCATTATGTCTAAAATTTATTTTATATAAAAAGGTGGTGCACTTAAAGAGGATGACGGATTTAACATATTCTCCACAGTGCACTTTACACATGCTAAAGATATACTACATGTTTCAGGACCTTTTCTAGAACACCTTTGAAGAGACAATTTGAAATATTGCTTTTATTAATATTCTGTGAGATTTTAAGAGCTTATACAGACACTTAAAAATTGGAGTTGGTTACCCTCATGGAAGAGCAGATGTTTTGACATATGTTGAGATGAGTACTCTGAACGAGAAATTCAAATCTCCTTCTGGAAAACTTTTTGTGCTAACATATGGTAGACAATGAATCTTAAAAACCATTGGCTATGGACTTGACAGAAAAATGGGATTAGTTAAGATTTATTTACAGAGATTAACCAAATTGAGCATAGAAACGAATGGAATTGGCTTTATTCTTCTGGTTTTCAAATGATTGGCAAAATTCCTTCAATCTTTCCAAAAAATTGTTTAAACGCACTGAATTGTACATGCAATATCTGCCTTTGTTAAATCATGTAGAACACTTTTCTTGCCTACAACATCATTAACAGTTCTAAGAAGAACATAAATTTGTAGTTCCCAAATTGTGGGGAAAAAAATGCTCAAATTTGAATAATTTTACTCACTTTTCTTCATTATCATAAAAAAGGATGGATTCACAACATAACAATATCCACATTTAAATGGCATCAAACAAAATCATATCCTTTCTATATTGCTGATGATAATTACATATGAAAATATCTCTCCATTTTTGTAGATTTACATTTATGTAATTTAAAGGTTTAAAATAAGAAATGCATATTTGTCAGCTATT
>NW_016816258.1:0-2541 GCF_001698545.2 Rhinopithecus bieti
ATGAAACTACACATGCATTTACCTTTCTTTCTTTTTCTTTAAGTTTTGGGGTACACGTGCAGAACATGCAGGTTTGTTACATAGGTATACATGTGCCATGGTGGTTTGCTGTACCCATCAAACTGTCATCTACATTAGGTATTTCTTCAAAGGCTATCCCTCCTGTAGCCCCCCACCCCCTGACAGGTCCCAGTGTGTGATGTTCCCCTCCCTGTGTCCATGTATTCTCATTGTTCAATTCCCACTTATGAGTGAGAACATGTGGTGTTTGGTTTTCTGTTCCTGTGTTAGTTTGCTGAGAATGATGGTTTCCAGCTTCATCCATGTCCCTGCAAAAGACATAAACTCATCCTTTTTTATGGCTGCATAGTATTCCATGGTGTATATGTGTCACATTTTCTTTATCCAGTCTATCATTGATGGGCATTTGGGTTGGTTCCAAGTCTTTGCTATTGTGAACAGTGCTGCAATAAATATATGTGTGCATGAAGACACTTAACACTTTAAGCCCCAGTTTCCTCATCTGTAAAGTGGGGGCGATAAAAACCACCAACCTCATAGGGTTTTTGTGAGAAATGAATGAGATAGTGCATGTAAAGTGTAAAGCACAGTGTCAGGCATGAAGTAAATGATCAATGATTGGTGGTCACTGTTGCAATGTTAGAGAAAAGGAGGAAAAAGGGAAAACTAGCAGCAAACAGGCAGAGATGTTTGTTTGTTTATGTACATATTTATTTGAAAACAAGTTATCGCCGTATTGCACAGGCTGGAGTGCCGTGGCATCATCATAGCTCACTGTGGCCTCAAATTCCTCGGTTCAAACAATCCTCGAGTCTCAGCCTCCTGAGTAGCTGGGACTACAGGTGCACACCACCACACCTAGCTAATTTTAAAATTTGTTGTAGAGATGGGAGTCTTGCTATGTTGCCCAGGTTGGTCTTGAACTCCTGGCCTCAAGCATTCCTTCTTCTTTGGCCTCCCAAAGGGCTGAGATTACATTTGCGAGCCAGACCTAAAGATATATATTTAAATTCCAGGTGTTCCCACCCAATTTTGTCAAGCAGAACCCTTTCCCTTCCCATCTTTTCTCCCCCTCCAGAACATGTGCCCTTCATACATAATGAAATGTACAGGATGTTTCATGCACTGTGCATGGAGATGTAAAAAAGTGTAACACTTACTTTTATTTATTTATTTATTTATTTATTTATTTATTTATTTATTTATTTATTTTTGAGACAGAGTCCCTCTGTTGCCCAGGCTGCAGTACAGTTACTCTATCTCTGCTCACTGCAACCTCCACCTCCCAGGTTCAAGAGATTCTCCTGCCTCAGCCTCCCGAGTAGCTGGGACTGCAGGTGTATACCATTGTGCCTGACTAATTTTTGTATTTTTTCTAGAAACAAGATTTCATCATGGTGACCAGGCTGCTCTTGAACTCCTGGGCTTAAGCAATCTGTCTGCCTCGGCCTCCCAAAGTGCTGGGATTACAGACGTGAGCCACCATGCCTGGCCAGAAGTGTAATACTTTTGAGAAATAATTTGCAGTGGTTTTTTTTTTATTATGTTTTGTTTTGTTTTGTTTGAGATGGAGTCTCTCTCTGTCACCCAGGCTGGAGTGCAGTGGCTCATAGCAAACTCCGCCGCCTGGGTTCAAGCCATTCTCCTGTCTCAGGCTTCCAAGTAGCTGGGATTACAGGTGCCCACCACCATGCCTGGTTCATTTTTTGTATTTTTAGTAGAGACGGGTTTTTACCATGTTCGCCAGGATGGTTTTGAACTCCTGACCTTAAGTGATCCTGCCACCTCAGCCTCCTAAAGTGCTAGGATTACAGTTGTGAGCCACCACGCCCGGCTGACAGCAGTTTTTAAGACCCTGGAAAATGGGCATATCCTTTAGCCCAGTAACTCCACTGCTAAGACATAAAAATGTTATTTGATACACAGAAAAAAATGTAGGTATAAAATGTTCATCTGAGTTGTTTATAATCACAAAAACTTGGAAACAACTTAGTGGTTTGTTAATGGAAAATGTTTAAAGAAAGGATTGTTTATTGCTGGGATATTTTATAACTATTAAAATTATATTTATAAGTTGTTTATAAAAACGTGAAGAAGCATATAGAAATATCGAATGAAGATAAGCAAAACAAAAATGTACACATATAGAAGGAATGGTGTAAAAGACTAAAATCAACTTCCCGAAGAAAGCTCTGCAGAGGATTTAGTTTATACTCTTAAATTTAAACAGTAGTTTTTTTTTTTTTTTTTTTTTTTTTTTTTTTTTTGAGAAGGAGTCTCGCTCTGTCACCCAGGCTGGAGTGCAGTGGGACGATGATCTCAGCTCACCACAGCCTCCACCTCCTGGCTTCAAGCGATTTTCCTGCCTCAGCCTCCCAAGTAGCTGGGACTACAAGCGTGCACCATCGCACCCGGCTAGTTTTTGTATTTTTTGGAGAGTCGGGGTTTCACCATGTTGGCCAGGCTGGTCTCAAACTCCTGAGCTTAATACTAAAAATACAAAAAATTAGCTGGGCATGG
>NW_016816259.1:0-1325 GCF_001698545.2 Rhinopithecus bieti
CTTCTGAGAAAAAAGGGGTGTCTTACTTTGGAGAGAAATTTAATGGAATATTTGAAGCAATGGTATATAAGAAAAGAATAAATCAATGGTTCTTGAGAATATTGTTGTGCAAAGCTAGAGGCTTGTTAGGAGATATTCAGGTGAATCAACTGCTCTTGCACAGGAGGAAGATGGATGCAGGATACTCACCAGTAGCTTAAGGAAAATGTCAGAAGTGTGTTCCTCCCTTTCTACTGACTTAAGGGAATGGCCCATTAGAACTGGGATTCAAAAGATTCTGTATTTATTGTTTCCTTCCTTTCTCCACTTTATACACAGCTTGAGAAGAGAGAAATGTAGCTTCCTCTATCTATCTATCTATCTATCTATCTATCTATCTATCTACCTATCTATCATCTATTTCTCTCTTTAATATCTACCATCTATTTACTTATAATGGTAATAAAAACTGTTTTTCAAGTCTGTGCTTTGATTGTGATTACTAAGTACTGCTCAGATTTTATTTTCATCACCATCTTCATTTTGTTCACTTAAGGTATTCCATTACTATTCTCAGCAGACAGTTGTTCATCACATTGGGTGATCTGCGGTCTCATATGTAATATTATTATCTGAAATTCATTATGTAAGCAGAGGCAAAATAAAATTAGTTCTGATGGCATGCAGAAGGTAAAAGTTTGGGAGTTGAAGCTATGAAAAATTGTATTTCTTATTCATATTATATAATGTACCACATATTACCTACTTCTCCTGATATTTCAAGTATGCATGTCCTGTTTCAAACACTTGAAATAATTATGAAGTATAATTTATGAAATGCTTAATAGTTGGGTTTATAGTAGGTGCCTATATAAATAATCTCTAATTTTTTTATCTTTTTTTTTTTTTCCTTTTGTGGAGAACGGGGTCTCGCTGTATTACCCAGGCAGGTCTCGAACTTCTGGGCTGAAGCTATCCTCCCGCCTCTGCCTCCCTGAGAGCTGGGATTACAGGCATGAGCCACCGCGCCCGGCCTTTTTTTTAATACTTTGTCGCCAGGCTGGTGTTGCCAGGCTGGAGTTCAGTGGCATGATCTCGGCTCATTGCAACCTCTGACTCCCGGGTTCAAGCAATTCTCCTGCCTCAGCCTCCCGAGTAGCTGGGATTACAGGCATGGGCCCCCACACCCAGATAATTTTTGTATTTTTAGTAGAGATGGGGTTTCACCATATTGACCAAGATGGTCTCGAGCTCCTGACCTCGTGATCCATCTGCCTTGGCCTCCCAAAGTGCTGGGATTACAGGTGTGAGCCACCGCACCTGGTCAATAGTCTCGAATTCTTTTT
>NW_016816260.1:0-801 GCF_001698545.2 Rhinopithecus bieti
AAACTTCTTTCTCCTTTTTATCTGATCATATTTCCTTTAAAACCATAGCCGTCAATGCTATCCCAAATATCACTTTGCAGATTCCACGAGAACAGTGTTAGCAAGGGCTTCATGAAAAGAAAGGAAGAACGCTGGGAGATGAATTCACAGATCACAAACAAGTTTCTCAGGAAGCTTCTTTCTTGTTTTCATCTGATTATATCTCCTTTTCCACCATAGCCCTCAATGCGCTCCCAAAGATCACTTTGTGGATTCCATGAGAACAGTGTTAGCAAACAGCTTTATGAACAGAAAGTTTGAACTCTGTGAGATGAATTCACAGATCAGAAAGAAATTTCTAAGAAAATTCTTTCTCGTTTTATCTGAGGATATTTCCTTTCGCTGTATACTCTTGAAAGCAATCCAAAATATCAGTTCTCAGATTCTATAAAAACAGGGCTAGCAAACGGCTCCACGAAATGCAGGTGTGCCTCTATGAGTTGAATTCATACATCACAAAGCAGTATCTCAGAAAGCTTCCTTCTACTTTTGTCTGAGGATAATTCCTTTGTCACCGTAAGCTTCATTGTGCTAAGCTATATCCAATTGCAGATTTGAAGTAAACAGAGTTAGCAGACTGATCAATGAAAAGAAATGTGTAACTCTGTGAGTTGCATTCACACGTCACAAAAAAGTTTCTCAGAACGCTTCTTTTCAGTTTTTATCTGAGATATTTCCTTTTTCACTGTAGCCCTCAATGCGCTCCCAAATATCACTTTGCAGATTCCACGAGAAGAGTGTTAGCAAACAGCTTCATGAACA
>NW_016816261.1:0-1190 GCF_001698545.2 Rhinopithecus bieti
TCCCCAGCTCCTGCCATTCTGTCCCCAGCTCCTGCCTCATAGATCTCGGACTCAGAGGGACACACTGATCCCTGTTGCTGGTCAAACTCGTGGCTGGCCCTGGGGCACACACAACAGGTCAGTATGTTCCCCATGGGGCGCCTCTACTGTCTGCCACCACCTGGGCCTCTGCTCACAGCTTTGGCCTCGCACTCCCACTGCCCTAGGCCGAGGCTATGCTGCACTTGCAGAGATGGTCTTGCCCGTTGCTTGCCTGCCCACCTCACAGGCCAGCCCTGGCCCCGGCCCTGGCCCCGGCCGCGGCTGCGGGCCAAGGCCCACACCCTGCCGCCTCCCCTGAGTTGACTTGTCTGGGAGGGTGAAGACCAGCCGCTTATTTAATAGGTTGTGAACCCAACAAGTGCTGAGAGACACAACTGCCTGAAGAAAGAACAGACGGAGCTCCTCCTCCTTCTGTAGTCACCTACAGACTGAAGCCCACTGGCCCAGGTGGGAGGCTAGGCATGTGGCACACAATGCCCCACCCCACACTTCACAGTGCCCTCCCCGACAGCTCACATGCCCCACCCTGGCTGCCACCATCCCCAACAGCTCAGAATGCCCCTGCCTGGGCTGCCCCGCCCTGTGGCTTATGATGCTGCTGCTCTCGTGGCCCCTCGTGCAGTGCCAGTGGGACTAAGGTTTTCATCCATCACCAGCTTCCTGAGTAGCTGGAACTACAGGCACACGCCACAACACCCAGCTAATTTTTTGTATTTTAGTAGAGATGGCGTTTACGACATTGGCCAGGATGGTCTCCATCCCCTGACCTCGTGATCCGCCTGCCTCTACCTCCCAAAGTGCTGGGATTACAGGTGTCAGCCACTGTGCCTGGCCTGAAGGTCACTTTTAGAAAGATCTCTCCGATGAATCAGGATGAGAGCCTATCAGATGGCCGAATACGAACAGCTCCAGTCTCCAACTCCCAGCGCGAGCGACACAGAAGACCGGTGATTTCTGCATTTTCAACTGAGGTACTGTCACCTCACTAGGAAGTGCCGGACAATCGGTGCTGGTCAGCTGCTGCAGCCCGACCAGCGAGAACTGAAGCAGGGCAAGGCATCGCCTCACCTAGGAAGCGCAAGGGGGAAGGGAATACCTTTTCCTAGCCAGGAGAACTGAGACACAAAACACCTGGAAAATCGGGTAAA